>NC_134550.1:4394314-4700559 GCF_025594145.1 Primulina tabacum | reverse complement strand
ATGTCTCAACACATTAAAGGCCCACAACCCATTAGATACATTAAAGCCCAATAACCCGGAATATTAATTGATCACTTTATTTTGGGCTTAACTTAATAGACAACCCACAACACATAATTATTCATATATAAGCCCATATAAATAAATTGATCCAACAATCTCCCACTTGGGCTATATGTGCAACTTTATAATTATGTTTGTGAAAATAACCTTATGAGCTCGAAATTGTTGTCATTCCGAAATGTATCTATAACCAATCCGTTCCATCAATCACATCAACATAGGATCAAAGCAGTCTTCGCTACATTCAAGGTAACTAGACCCATCAATGGTCACATATGCCAACACAACTGAATGACATGGATCGTGAAGTGGATGTGTAGCATGGAAATTTCATGCAATGTGACCGTAACATGCCTATTTCCAACTGGTCCTCCCTTTAACCTTATTGAGATCAAACTTTAAATAATAACCAGATTGTAACTTAACTTGAAATTTATTTCTGCAGAAAATAAATTTACATAACTTTAACTAAAAATGTCTACAACTGAAAAGCATTTAAATTAGCAAACTCCCACTAAAACTGAATTTCCTCAATTGACATAACACACATACTAGCAGTGTGCTCATGAAACTGTTTGGGTGGTAGTCCCTTAGTAAACGGATCCGCAACCATGGAGTTTGTACCGATATGCTCAATATACAACTTTCCACTCTGAATTTTTTCTTTAACAACCAGAAACTTGATGTCAATGTGTTTTGAATTCGTCGATCTCCTGTTGTTATTGGAATACATAACTGCTGATTTATTGTCACAATGTAATCTTAGTGGCCTTTCGATGCCATCAACAATGTGCAGTCCCGTGACAAAATTTTACAGCCATATTCCATGATTGGATGTCTCATAACACGCTACAAACTCAGCTGCCATGGTGGAAGAGGCTATAAGTGACTGTTTAGCACTCTTCCAGGAAATGGCACCTCCAGCAAGGAGATAGATGTAGCCCGACGTAGATTTCATACTATCTTGGCATTCAGCAAAATCGGAGTCACTATACCCAATGATCTCAAGCTGATCCAACCTCCGATATGTGAGCATGTAATCTTTTGTTCTCTGTAGGTACCGTAAAACCCTTTTGACCGCTTTCCAATGTTCCACTCCTGGATTACTTAAATATCGTCCCAACATTCCTGTCACGTACGCAATATCTGGACGTATACAAACCTGAGCATACATCAGACTCTCCACTGCAGATGCATAGGGAACCTTCTGCATTTCTTTTTCCTCAAAATCATTCTTTGGGCATTGTTTGAGACTGAATTTGTCTCCCTTAGCCACAGGGGTATCTGTTGGTTTACAATCTTGCATCCCGTATCGCTTGAGAACTTTCTCGATATAGCCTTTCTGAGATAATCCAAGAATACCCCGAGAACGATCCCGATGTATCTGAATACCCAGTACAAAAGATGCATCACCAAGATCCTTCATCTCAAAATTCTTAGCTAGAAATCTCTTAGTTTCATGCAACAACTCTATATCGTTGCTAGCGAGCAGAATGTCATCAACATATAAAACCAGAAAAATATGCTTATTCCCACTGAACTTATGGTACACACAATCATCGACCAAATTCATATCAAAACCAAACGAGATGATCACTTGATGAAATTTGAAATACCATTGTTGAGAACCTGCTTGAGCCCATAGATGGATTTCTTTAATTTGCAAACCATATTATTTGTGTCTTTGGACACAAAATTTTCTGGCTGCACCATATAAATCGTTTCATCAATGTCACCATTTAGAAACGCAGTCTTTACATCCATCTGATGAAGCTCAAGATCGAAATGCGCCACCAAAGCCATTATAATCCTTAAAGAGTCTTTCGAATAAACCGGAGAGAAAGTCTCTTTATAATCAATGCTTTCTTTCTGTGTAAAGCCTTTAGCGACAAGACGAGCCTTATATCTTTCCACATTGCCTTTCGAATCCCTCTTGGTTTTAAATATCCATTTACAACCAATGGGCTTCGTACCTTTATGCAATGGGACAAGATCTCATACGTCATTGTCCTTCATGGACTTTATCTCCTCATTCATGGCATCATTCCACTTTTGAGAGTTTCCATGGCTTGACGGAAGTTAATAGGATCATCCTCCATCAATCCAATGTCTGCCTCATGTTCTTGAAGAAATACAATGTAATCATCTGACACTGCATTTCTCCGCTCTCTAGTGGATCTCCTTAATGGCATAGGTTCTTGAGGTGCCAGAGTTTGTTCGTCTGGAATGAGAAGATCTCTAGTATTGTCTTCCTGTATTGTGTCTTGGTCAAAGTGAGGAATGTGATCCTGATCAATGGCCAAGACACCTGTGGGAATATTTACATATTCCTCTTCAAAGACAATATCCCTTACTTTATCTCCCCCCGCAAACTCAACATCCTCAAAGAATCGGGTATTTCCTGACTCAAAAATCGACTTACTTGTGGGATCATTAAACTTGTACCCCCTGGATCTTTCAGAGTATCAATAAAATAACAACTAACCGTCCTTGAGTCCAGTTTATTTTCATTACGCTTGTAAGGCCTTGCCTCAGCTGGACATCCCCAAACGTGCAGATGCTTAAGACTGGGCTTTTTACCCATCCAAAGTTCATAAGGGGTTTTGGTCGCTGCCTTAGTTGGAACCCTGTTAAGGATATATGCTGCGGTCTTTAGTGCTTCTCCCCAGAGTGATTCTGGTAAGGTAGAATGACTGATCATACTCCTCACCATGTCCTTAAGCGTTCTGTTTCATCTTACAGCAACACCATTCATAGTGGGCGAACCCGGCATAGTGTACTGTGGGACGATACCGCATTCCTCCAGGAATCTAGCAAAAGGTCCTGGACGTTATTCACCTGAACCGTCATATCTACCATAGTATTCACCACCACGATCGGATCTAATGCTTTTAATCCTTAAGCCAAGTTGATTTTCAACTTCAGCTTTATAGTTTTTGAACACATCCAGTGACTGTGCTTTTTCATGAATGAGATAAATGAAGCCATATCTTGAAAAATCGTATGTGAACGTTATAAAATACTATTGATCATTCCAAGAAGCCGAAAGGAATGGTCCACAAATATCAGTATGTATAAGTTCTAAGACGCCTGAACACCTGTTGGCTTCAAATCTCCTTTTGTTGGTTTGTTTTCCCTTTATACAATTAACACAATTATTAAAATATGTGTAATCTAAAGGTTCGAGAATTTCGTCTGACACAAGTCTCTTTATTCTCTTTTCAGAGAAATGACCTAATCTTTTGTGCCATAACGCAGCTGAATTCTCACTGGTTAATTTTCTTTTAGTGTCTTTACTTGTTTGCAGGGATTCATTAAATGAAGCAATAACATCTAAATAATAAAGATTATCGTATCCTGAGAAAGAACCAGAATCAACCAATTTTGAATCGAGAAACAAACTGAATATTCCATTTCCAAAAGAACAAGAATAACCAAATTTGTCCAATGTAGAAATGAAAATCAAATTCCGTCTAAAAGACGGCACAACAAATGTTTCATAAAGATCCAAATATATTCCAGTCTTTAACAATAATCTAAATTTTTCTATTGCCTCAACTTCAACTTTGTTGCCGTCACCAACATAGATGAATCTTTCAGCATCACTTGGTTTTCGGCAATCCAGGCAACCTTGCATAGACACACTGATGTGAGTTGTTGCACCAGAATCTATCCACCACGTGTGTCTAGGCACTGAAGTTAAATTAACCTCAGAACAAATCATATTCAGAAGCATACTTTTCTTAGCACACCAAGCGTGATAATTACTGCACTGCTTCTTCATATGCCCATCACTGCCACAGAAAAACAACCAGAACTTTGAGAATCACTAGGATTCTTCTGTTGTTTCTTCGGAGGTTGTGTATCCGCAGCTTCCTTATCCTTTCTTTTCTTTCCTTTATCCTTCGAGGTAGAGGCATAGTGAGCACTTTCTGTCTTGTCTTGCTTCAATCTTTCCTCTTCCTGGACACAGTGCGAGATGAGCTCATTCAGAGACCAAGTCTCTTTCTTACAGTTATAGCTCACCTTGAACTGGTTAAACTGAGGAGGAAGAGATATCAAAACCAGATGCACTAGCAAGTCCTCAGAGAGGTCAAGCTTCAGTGCTTTTAACCTTGAAGCAAGATGAGACATTTCCATAATGTACTCCCTGATGTTGCCCTTACCTCTCTACCTCATTGAAACGAGGCTTGCCAAAAGTGCCCCAATTTCAGACTTTTCACTTTTAGCAAACCTCTTTTCGAGGTCTTGAAGGAAAGCCTTAGCCGTAGCAATGTCGCTAGACATTGTGCCCCTGAATGTTTCTGGAATGGCCCTCTTCATGATCATCATACACATGCGATTCGATCTCTCCCACCTTTCAAACTCCCTCTTTTCATCAGAGGTACTCTTATCCGTAATGGCGGGAGGAGAGTCAATCCTTATCGCAAGGTCTAAATCCATGACTCCGAAAACTATCAACAAATTCTCTTGCCACGATTTAAAATTCGAGCCATTTAACATAGGTATAGAATTTATGTTGAAATGAATATTTGCAGGAGTCAAATCCGAACAGAGAACAAAAACAAAACATACATGCTCAACCAAATATCCAAATAAAATAATCAAAAAATTCAAATAATGTAAACTCATAAACAGAATATCGTGCACTCCATTAATGTTTCATCTTTGGACAAAAGATTAACTTGTAAGTGATATCCTGGTGCAGCAGTCAAACACTGATAGTAAATATCATGTCAAATAACAACCTTCCTTTGGGCCGATTTATTATTCACATGAAAAACCGAACAACTATCACATGTTTACCACCACAAGTGTATATGTAATTATATTAAATATTAACATTCCTTTGGATCGATCAATATTCATATAAATCACATGTACCTAAAATCATTTTGTATTTTAAAATAAAATTAATTTCCATAAAAGAGATCATTTTGGCGATATTTTATTTCAATTAATCGATTTTAAAAATACATATAACATTATCATTATTTGATTTAATGAATATTTAACCTTGACCGAATAAACTTGAACCGGAAAAAAAAGATTTTTTTTAAAATTTCGGAAATTCCGTACGGGTCGGGTCGACCCGGTTCCGTACGACCCGACCCGAATCCGTACCTTTTTAAAAAAAAATCCTAATTTTCGCATTTCCTCTAAAATATTTTGTTGAACAAATCTGAAAGGAAAATCGAAATCTTATACTAAACAACCAAATCTTTTTACCAAAACTGAAACTTTAAAAGATTTGGTTTTCAACCAAAATATTTTCCAGATCTGAAACCATATAATAAAAAATTTTCAGATCTAAACCAAAATATATTTTTTTTTCATATTTGAAACCATATCAAAAAATTTTCTGATCTGAAAACATATCAATATATTTTCCAGATCTGAAGTCATAGCAAAAAAAATTTTAAACAAAATTTTATTTTTCAGATCTGGATCCAAATAATATCCAAAACTTTACACAAATCTCAATGATTCAAGCATGAATGGCTCTGATACCACTTGTTGAGAGTTAGAACCCATAAATCTCAGAATCCATCACGTTAAATCATTAAGAATCTGACTGAAAACTTAAGCCGAAGCGTACCTGAAGCCATAATCCTGAAATCTTTAGAACGTGTCTTGATCTTCCAGATCTACGCGCTCTTTCCTTGAGAGAATCCTTTAGTTTCTCTTCAGAACTATTTTTTTAATGGGGGAGAGAATAGTGAAAGTGATAACGTGAGATCTGGGGACCATGGCACATATTTATAGATAATGTTTATCAATATCTTCTGATATTTCTGTTTTAGCCCATCATAAAAACAGAAATTACACTTATGTCTCTACACATTAAATGCCCACAACCCATTAGATACATTAAAGCCCAATAACCCGAAACATTAATTGATCACTTTATTTTGGGCTTAACTTAATAGACAACCTACAACACATAATTATTCATATATAAGTCCATATAAATAAATTGATCCAACACCTGCAGCCTGCTCGATCATATGAGACTTTGTTTTAAACATTGACACATTTCCATCACCAAAAAAGGCATGGCTTGCCAATTGGATTCATTCTTCTCTTCTTGTGCGCTCTCCTTTCCATCTTTACGTTGCTCTCAAAATTATTTCCTCTTCCTCCATGTGTCTTTCTCCCTTCTCTGTATATGATATGAATATGTATTTGAGATATAGTTAAATTAGTATAAAGGTGGGATAAATCAAAATTTTGAATTTTATTTGCTCAAGGATAATTCACTTCTTGTGATTTTTTCATTGATTATTCAAATTAAACACAAACATTTATAATATTGAAATAGAACCAAATTTTTTATGCTTAATATCTTTAAAAAAAATCATATTCTGAGAAGTTTAAGCTATAGAAGTGGTATATATCATCATTCGACGACACCTGTTGCACAAAATTTTCAATGGGATCGGTTTTAAAATTGCTTCTAAAAGTTAAGGCAATGCAAATATATAGTTCAGTCCAAACCGATTCTACTATTTTAACTTTTAAGAGCGGTTTGTTCATCTGATCTGTAGCTGAAAATGTTTAATAAAGATATTTTTAAAACCAATCCTAAAATATAAAACCAGTCCTAAAATGATTGTAGGACCGAACGCTTACCGATCTACCAAAAGCTATAGCTAGTGTTAATGGTGCAACTCAAATCTTTTAAACCGCACAACAACTCAAGCACCACGGTTCGTGCACTCTACCAAGTAAGGACAATTATTGTACGAACAATGATCAATTGTACAGTTACACATGCACAAAGATGCCGATTTATATACCACAAATTTTCATTTCACGCTCAAGTATTCTCTACCGTTCATTACAAGGATAAAAGTCTTCCAGGCGGAGTCCATTCCTACCATATATCTCAAGTCTTCTCCGTCATTATTAGAAGACTTTGACCCTAACCAGGGACAGTTAACGCAATGGGAAATGCGACCTATAAATTTTTTTTAAAAAAAATCGACAACAATAAAAAAATATATCATACTTTTGTCCGCCAAAAAATATTATTTATTTTCTGTCCATCTAATTCAAAATCATAATTTCATCCATGCACATATTTTGAAATTTATTTATTATCGACCAGACATTTTTATTTTTTTTATTTATATATTTAAACAATCATATATATATATATATATATATATATGCCAACTATTTGATGAAAGATCTAAAGAAATATTTTAAATTATGTTTTTTTAAAAAATAAAGTGAATGTGTTTGAATGGTTAATATTGCCTGAAATTTTTGGCCTTGAAATTTAGAAAATTATTAATTATAGGTATAAAATATATACCATCTACCAGTATTAATTAATGAAGTCGATGTGCACCATTTTTCCAACGTAAAAGAAAAGGACATTTGATGGTGATATGCACTGTTTTCTCTCTTCGATATCCTGCAAACAAAATGATATTAAATAATGGCGTTGATTTTTATGATCTCATGCATGCACTTAAAAAACATCATGGCTACTCGAAATAGAATCTCAACCAATTTTCTTGTATTAATTATTCTGGTTTTAGAGTGTTTGGGAAGTGTTTTCGGACAAAATTCTTCTGGTAACATCAGATGCTTTGAGAGGGAGAGACAAGCTCTTCTCGAGTTGAAAGACGAGGTTGTTGATGAAAATGGCAGACTCTCTTCTTGGGCTGTAGGAGGAAATCAAATGGAGTGCTGTAAGTGGATTGGTGTTCAGTGTGATAACAGAACTAATCACGTCACACAATTGAACTTGAGGGCTCCGCCAGGATTCAATAATGATGGATCCAGCGTTGCTCCTCTCAAAGGTAAGATTAGCTCTTCATTGCTGGAATTGAGGCACTTGACTTACCTCGATCTGAGTTTAAATGATTTTGGGTATTCAAATATCCCGGAGTTCATTGGTTCATTAGAGAAATTACAGTATCTCAATCTTTCCTTTGCTAATTTCCATGGATCCATTCCGCCGAGTGTTGGAAACCTTTCCGAGTTGATATATCTTGATTTTAGTCGGAATTCCGAGCTCTTTAGCGAAAATCTTGGTTGGGTTGCTCATCTTGGTTCACTGGAATATCTTGACCTCAGTTTTGTCGAGCTGGGCAAAGCATCCAACATTTGGTTACATGCAATTAGCAACTTAACATCTATAAAAGAATTACACTTGGTAAACTGTGGACTTCAAGGCATCCTCCCTTCTTCTCTTCCCTCTATCAATGCTTCTGCTCCTCTTTCTACCCTCGACTTGTCGATGAATCCCGGTATCTCATCTTCCACGTTTTTGTTTTTCTTAAACTTCAGCAAAAGCCTAACCTCCATTGATTTCTCATTTAACAATATGACAATTCTCACTCCTGCTTATGCTTTAGACAACCAGATATTTCTTGAACATCTTGATCTCTCCAATAATAACCTTGAAGGTGGGATTCCTAAATTCTTCGGAAATATGAGCAGTTTAATACACTTGGATTTGTCCCATAACAGTTTTATGGTGCCACTTTCTGAAATTATGATCAACTTTTCGGGGTCTGTAGAAAAGAATTTGAAGTATCTGGATTTGAGTGATAATATGATAACTGGTTCATTATCTGATTTTTCAAAGTTCTCATCCTTGAATGTGCTAATACTCGGGAGGAATAAGTTGAATGGATCCATTACCAAGGATTACCCAAATATCCCAAGTCTTATTCACCTAGATTTGTCATCAAATAGTTTTACAGGTGAACTGCCCGATCTTACAATTTATCCGCTCATCGAAATATTGTATCTCAACAACAACATGTTCAATGGACCTTTGAGAGAAAGCATTGGATCCCTTTCAAAAATGGAGGTTTTAGTTCTTGCTTCAAATAACTTCGAGGGCATCGTTACCGAGTCTCATTTGTTCAATCTATCTCGTCTAAGGATACTTGACTTTTCTTCTAACCCACTGCTGGCAGTAAATTGTAGCTCAGATTGGATTCCTCCATTTCAACTAACAGCAATAAAACTCTCCAAATGTAAAGTAGGACCACATTTTCCGCAATGGCTTCAATACCAGAAAAATTTAAAGTTTCTTGATATCTCGTTTTCTCAAATTACAGACACCATTCCTAGTTGGATTGGTGATTTAACTTCCGGGCCAATAAATCTGAATATATCAAATAACCAAATCCATGGCGTCTTTCCGAAGATTGGATTCTTTTCTTTCAACCTTACAGGCTATTCACGGTCTCTTGTACACGATAGTGTATATGGAATGGTATTAGATCTGTCAAGAAATAAAATTACAGGTCAAGCAATTTTTTTGTGCCAAAGTGAAGAGTGGGTACTGATTGACCTCTCAAGTAACCTATTTTTCGGTAATCTACCGAATTGTTTCGCCAACTCTACTCGGTTAAGATTTCTTAATTTGGCCAACAATAATTTCTATGGGGAAATCCCAAGCTCATTTGGCTCGTTACCATTGCTATCTTTGTTGAATTTGAGAAACAACAGTTTCTCAGGGGGAATCCCAACATCTTTGAGAAGCTGCACTGGTTTAAAAATGATCGATCTTGGAGAAAATAGGCTAACAGGCGTCATACCCACCTGGATAGGAGATGAGTTGCTTTCACTGATTGTTCTAAGCCTACGTGTCAACGAGTTTCGTGGTATGATACCTTCCAGCATTTGCAACCTACAAAATCTCCAAGTGCTAGACCTTTTTTTCAACAAGATATCTGGAGTCATACCAAAATGCTTGGATAATCTTACTGCCATGACTGATAGACCAGGCTCCGAGCAGAAAAATTCTGATTTATTGGGTACACCCGCACTATACTACACCTTACTAGATGCTGAATATTTCACGTGGAAAGGAAAGGCGATCAACTACGTAAATCATAATATATTTGTCGAACTCATTGATTTGTCGAGCAATGCCTTGATTGGTGATATCCCATCTGAAATCACAAAACTTCTTGGCCTAAATTCGTTGAATCTTTCAAGAAACAGCTTAAGTGGACAAATTCCTGCAAACATTGGTATCTTGAAATACTTGGATTCCCTAGATCTTTCAAGAAACCACCTCTCTGGGGATATTCCGGCCAGCCTTTCCGAATTGAGCTTTCTTGGAAACTTAGACTTGTCATACAACAACTTGTCGGGTAGAATTCCGCCTCTGAGCTTTGATGAATCTACCTTTGCTGGGAATCCTGGCCTTTGTGGGCTTCCTGTACTCAATAAATCTTGCCCCGACGACAATGAAAACACAAATAAATCAGATGCCAGTGTAACGGACAACTTGAAGCTCGACGAAGATGAGTTGATTACCAATGGATTTTATATCTGTATGGCATTCGGTTTTGTTTTTGGATTTTGGGGGATATTCGGAGTAATACTACTCAACAAGTCAGCAAGATCCGCTTATTACAAGTTGTTGGATTCAATTGAAGACTCTGTATACATGAGACGAGAGCTCAAAAAAGCCCATCTGAGAGAAGAGGTATTTAAAATAGTTTGTATTGTTTATATCTTCTCACTTGATAATAATAATAATGTAAGACTAATTGGTGTAAGTTTTGTAGGTTCATTCTCCCTCCAGCCTATATATGATTAACAAGCTTTAAGCTTCAGCTGACAAAATCCTTGGCCGGCGCTTGCGGATTCAAGGGTACGTGTGCAAATTACTGATTAACATCTTATTCCGAATCCAAAATTTCAGTTCGGCTGTACATAAATATATGAGTGAATTGAATATGGAAAGTGTAATGTCGTAAGATCAGTTTCACATTTAGACGACCATATATATGACTTGAAGGTTAGAGTTCTTGAAAGTTGCATATATAGACTTGGACAATCTCCCTCCCTTTAGTTACGTTTTAAGGTTGAGTTAAGTTCAAGTCTCAATCTTAACAGTTTTCTAGGATGTCTCTGTGTTTCCTCGACCTTTGCTGCTTACTGTTTTTCCTCTATTCAAAGATATGGTTTTATACACTTGATATTGTTAAGATTGGAACTTGGACCTAACTCAACCCCAAAAGCTAGCTTAAGGGGGAGGATTGTCCAAAACCATATATACAACTCTCAAAAATTTTATATAACCGATGTGAGACAACTAACAGATATACTTCCCCCTAGCTGATTCATTTCCCACTACTCATTCCTTGTAACAGTTTCATATGAGAATGAGATCGAGGAGAAGAAGCAGACCTAGTCTTGAGGTTGGTGATTTTTGTGCAATATTATAAACCATTTTATAATAAAAGGATAAAAGAAGCAGACCTAGTCTTGAGCTATACCTAAAAATTACACTTAAGGCATAGTTTGATACACATGATAGGATAAACATGTGATATATAATAAAAGGATATGTTAAGGATAAATAAGATTTAGGATATTATATTTAATATTTGGTATGATTTTAATAAGAGTGATTAATTTTATATATTAGATTGTAATGACAAAATTAACCATATCATAATAAATTTATAGTTTCAAAGTTGTTGCTTGAGTTCATATTTTTTCTGTTCATGCGTCGATAGTGCTTACATGATTTATTTATTTTTACCTAATTTTATATATTATATAATATGATAATTGAGCCCTTGATTTTGTGAGTCAATTCAAATATCAATTTTTAAGGTTAATCGAGTGATACTAATAATTTTATTGAGATTTATAAAAATTATTTATATAATTATCTCGAATTCATTTATATAATTATCATATTATATAATATATAAAAATAAATAAAAATATTTATTTGATTTTAATTTCTACCTACTAGTATAGATTTATAAAAATTATTTATAAATTGAAGGTAATTAAGGCATTTTAGTGTATTTTATCATTAAATTAAAGTTA
This sequence comes from Primulina tabacum, assembly GCF_025594145.1. Lineage (NCBI taxonomy): Eukaryota > Viridiplantae > Streptophyta > Magnoliopsida > Lamiales > Gesneriaceae > Primulina > Primulina tabacum. Next base: position 4,688,667 of record NC_134550.1, on the reverse strand, counting down.
TCACACCTAATAGAAGGGACATTTTATCATTCTAAAAAATTATTTATCAAGGATCCATGATATTATCATGGGCTTTTTAAAAAAGTATCAAACATGAGATAAGGAGGATTATTTATCAATCCATCCCTTATCTCATGTACCAAACTATGCAAGTGTTCAATAAACATTTTTTAACATGAGAGTTTATTTTTTATTTTATCAAGCCACACAATTTCTGCACTAGCTTTTTTTTTTTAAAATCCAAACTCGCTAACCGTAAACTAGTTTATTTAAAAAGTCAAATATTTTGTTATTGGATAATTATTTTAAGTGTTTGTTGGGTACAATAATTATCTCTACTTGGTAGAGCGATCGAATCGTGGTGCTTGAACTGTTGTGCGATTTAAAAGATTTGAGCTGCACTATTACCACCAGCTATAGCTATTGGTAAAACGATAAACACTCGGTCCTACAATTGGTATCAGAGACAAGATCACGAGTTCGATTCCTATTTTGATTGTAAGGAGTGCAATTATTGGAATGAGATTATTGGATACAATAATTATCTCTGCTTGGTAGAACGATCGAACCGTGGTGCTTGAGCTGCTGTGCGATATAAAAAATTTGAATTGCACCATTACCACCAGCAGGGGCGGATCTAGGATTTCTACACTGTGGGGGCCGCTTCAAAATACAGACAAAATATTAAAAGAAGAGAGACAAAAATTCCATCAGTTATATTCAACTAAACATAAATAGTACGTTTTTAACAAGAAAATTTCTAACTAAAAGGAATTCGACGTTCCTTAAAATTTTCAAAGTCTTCAATAATAATATCTATACAAATATTTTTAGCAATTTCTCTTTCAATAAATATCATCAATACATTCGAGTAAAAATCATCCTCCATTTTGCGCCGAAGCCTAGTTTTGACGATATTCATAGCTGAGAATGACCGTTCTGTAGTAGCGGTAGAAACTGGAAGAGTCAGCACAAGCACGATCACTCTAAAAACAAGGTCATATGTAGCAACTTTCTTAGTCTTCACCAACCATTGACACAACTCGGAAATGGTTGAAAGACTTTTGTAGTGTGACCCTTTGACTACATTATGCTCATAGTGCTTCAACTGCATCTCTAACCGTTCTTTTTCTTCGCTAGTAAAATCTTGCGGATAAAACTTTTCAACCAGTTTGCATATATCCATATATCTCAATGAATCACTTGCATTTTGAGGATTTAAAGCAGAACTAAGCATGAGTAACTCCATCGCATCTTCACTAAAACACACATTAATTAGCGTACAGTATGGTCCCTTCAACTCATATATCCCGACTGATTCGACAACCATTGGTATATCGAGAGTTGTCAATGAATCGATACTATGTGTCATGTCGTAGTTGCATCGATGGTGTAATCTCTGAAACCCCTTTCATAATTACCACCATACTCTGATCAGAGATTTCATACTACACATACATGAGAACACATAGGATATCATACCCGAAGGTAAGCGGTGAATCCCCGACTACAATGCATCGACTTCTATATGTTTCGACAGAACACCCAACCTTGCCACCTGATGACCCCATGAGAGTCGGTAAACAAGTCAAAGTATAATTCTAGCACATAGAGTCTCAATGTTGTCCCGGGTCATAAGGACTAATGGTGTACAACCATAAACTAGGACTTTTCCACTCGATAAGTGAGAACCACTTGAAAAGTTCTTTATGGAGGGTTGTTCAGTGCACTCTACAAGGAGCACCTATCTGCATGCTCGGACATCACAATGTCCCCTACCAATGAAACATGGTACTCACATCGCAGATACTAGTCTCGAACTCGAGCGGCCTATATCCTTCTTAGGGGCGGCTGAATCGACTAGGAACTGTTTAGAATATACAGTATTCCAAATATGAGTTTCATGATACTCATCATATGAGCATCTCATATTCTTTCTACTATTTGTATATTCAAGGACTTTATCTATGCAACTAGCATGGGTATACAGATAAAGAAGTGCCAAAATAATAACTTCAAATATTATTAAAATAAAGATTGTTTATACATAGAGTTTCATTGTGAACACTCGGCCAACACTTGGCTCGACGTGCACCTACTCTAACAATCTCCCACTTGCACTAGAGCCAACAACCCATATGCTTCAAACACATCGATTCGCGATGCTTCTCGAATAATGGTCCAGGTAAAGGCTTAGTTAGTGGATCAGCAACATTATCTGAGGAGCCGACTTTGTCAATCAAGACATCTCCTCTTTCCACAATCTCTCGAAGGATGTGGTACTTTCTCAATACATGTTTGGACTTCTGATGAGAACTTGGCTCCTTTGCTTGAGCTATAGCTCCCGTGTTGTCACACAACACCGGGACAGGAGCAACTCCATAGGAACGGCGTCCAACTCTTGGACGAAATTCCTTATCCTAAACAGCCTCTTTTGCTGCATCTGATGCAGCAATGTATTCGGCCTCAGTGGTGGAATCCTCAGTACTGTCTTGCATGGAACTCTTCCAAGAGATAGCAACACCATTGAGCATGAATACGAACCTAGAGGTTGACTTCGAGTCATCGATATCGCTTTGGAAGTTAGAGTCGGTATAGCCTTCCAATTTCAGTTCTCCACCCCCATAGACCAAGAACAATTCATTGGTCCTTCTCAAATACTTGAGGATGTCTTTCACAGCTTTCCAATGTGGAAGACCGTGGTTCGATTGATATCTACTCACTACACTTAGTGCGAAAGCCACGTCAGGACGTGTAGATATCATCTCATACATGATGCTACCAATTGCAAATGCATACGGAATGCGTGTCATCGTCTCTATCTCTGCATCAGTCTTGGGAGACATAGACTTGGATAGGGACACGCCATGACACATTGGTAGATGTCCTCTCTTGGACTCATCCATCGAGAAACGCTTCACGATGGTATCAATGTATGTGGACTGAGTGAGACCAAGCAATATTTTTGATCTATCTCTATAGATCTATATTCCCAATAGAAAAGATGCTTCACCCAAGTCCTGCATCGAGAACTTACTCGCTAACCATATCTTAGTTGATTGCAACATTCCTACATCATTCCCAATGAGTAGAATGTCATCAACATACAGCACCAGGAATGTCACAGCACTCCCACTGACCTTCTTATACACACTGGATTCCTCAGGATTCTTAATAAAACCAAACTCTTTGATTGTACTGTCGAATCTAAGGTTCCAACTCCTAGATGCCTGCTTTAGACCATAAATAGATCTTTGAAGTTTGCATACCATATGCTCACTTCCGATAGATGTAAACCCTTCAGGTTGAGACATATAAATCTCTTCCTTAATATCCCCATTAAAAAAGGCTGTGTTGACATCCATCTGCCATATCTCATAGTCATACCATGCAGCTATGACTAGCAATATCCTTATGGACTTGAACATTGCAACTGGATAAAAGGTTTCCTCAAAGTCAACTCCTTGTCTTTGAGTATATCCTTTTGCTACCAATCGCGCTTTGAAGATCAATACCTTCTCATCCGCCCCAAGTTTCCTCTTGTAAATCCATTTACACCCTATGGGAACAATTCCCTCAGGTGGATCCACGAGATTCCACACTTCGTTCGAATGCATGGAATTCATCTCAGATTCCATCGCTTCAAGCCACTTGGATGAATCGGCATCGGATAACGCTTCCTTGAAGGTCCTTGGATCAAATCCATGGTTAGGCTCATCATGGCCCTCTTCAAGAAGCAGACCATACCTCATAGGTGGTCTCGAGACTCTCTCGGATCTTCTAGGAGCTTGTATCTCCTCTTTTGGCTCTTCGGGTGTGGGTTCTATAATTGTGGGTGTCTCTCGAACCTCTTCGAGTTCTATCATCTCCCCTTTTCTATCCAATAGAAATTCATTTTCCAAAAAGGTTGCATTCCTAGAAACAAACATTTTTGTTTCTTCGGTATGATAGAAATAGTATCCAACTGAATTCCTTGGATATCCCACAAAGTAACATAAAATGAATCGACTATCCAATTTATCTCCCACTACCTGCTTCACATAAGCAGGGCATCCCCATATTCTAAGATAAGAATATTTGGGAGGCTTATCCATCCATATCTCATATGGTGTCTGCCTTTGAATGGACATTTAGTGAAATATCTTTCAATTTTAAGTTATAGAGATCGTTTTCAAGTTCACCAGTACCAATCAAACATTCATTCTTGTAAATATTGCAAACATCTTTGCTAAAGAAACAAGAATATCCATCTTTATCAACATAGAAATGGAAACAATGTTTTTCATCAAATCAGGTACAAACAAAATATCTCTTAAAAAATTAACTTAAAATTATTGTTCAACAATAAGTAAACATCTTCAACAGCCTTGGCAGCAACTCTTGCTCCATCGCCCATCCTCAAGAAGGTCTCACCTCCCCTTAGTCTCCTACTTCTTCCCATCACCTGCAAATCATTACAGAGATGTGAGCCACAGCCGGTATCCAATACCCAAGAAGTAGAGTTAATTGAAATGTTTACTTCAATGTAGAACATACCATTTCCAGAACTCTTCTAGGGCAAGATATTCTTTGCAATTACGCCTCCAATGTCCAGGCTTCTTACAGTGATGACAAACATCACTAGTCTTGTCAGCCTTAACTGGTGTGGCTGCCACGACGGGATTCGGAGATTACCTCAACAAGGGCACGTTCTTCTTGGGACGTTGGAAAGAACGCTTCTTTCCCTTCCCATGTGGATCAATCTTTGTACCAGCTGAAGAACCCGCATAAAGAACCAATTTCTCTTTCTTGATGGTGGATTAAAACGTAACAAGCATGTTAACCAACTCCTCAAGGATCGGCTCAAGCTTGTTCATGTTGAAATTCACCACAAAAGATCAAATGAGCTAGGCAGCGATAAGAGCAACATGTCGGCGGTCAACTCCGAAGGCAACATCAGATCCATGCCAACGAGCTTGTCCACGAGCCCAATCAACTTCAGGCCATGCTCATAGACCGAGGCCCCATCTCGCATGCGCAAAGTGATCAGCTCCTTGACGGTAGCATACCTAAGAGGCCGTGTTTGCTCACCGAAGAGCTCCTTGAGGTGCAAATGAATGTCAGCAGCACTCTTTGCATCCTCAAAACGCCTCTGCAGCTCATCATTCATAGAAGCCTGCATATAACACCTTGCTTTCAAGTCATGGTCACACCATTCCTTGTAATTCTGCAATTCCTCAGGAGTGCAGTCAGTCGGAGCCTCAACAGGGGGCGACTCAGTCAGTGTATATGCTATCCTTTCCGAATTCAAGACAATTTTTAGGTTTCTTAGCCAAGTGAGGTAATTAGGTCCACTTAACACGTGTTTTTCGAGTATTGCGGATAGCGGATTGCGAATCGAAAACATTGTCAAATTTTGTACTGAAAAGTAAAACAGATAAATGTTAATGACTATTTTAAAATATTTAGTAAGATATAAAGTATGGACTTTTACTTTATAAATTTTCGCTCCCACTGTTTTGACATTTTCACTACCCTCTAGTGAAAACGGGAAAACTCCTTTCCTCAGTAGGTACGCAAGATCCAATTAGCGAATTATGATCCCGAATAATATCAGCCAATAACAATTCCTAAAAGGTAGTTTCCAATTGCATCACCATGCAACCCTTTACTTAAACTTTTGTCTCACGTTTGATTAGGACCTAATAATATGACGTCGTTCATCTTCACGTGTCAAGCCTTACCCATCAATGTTGAACTTTAATGGACGATCGCCATGAGTTCCCCCAATAATATGAGCCGAAATCATGGGAGTTCCACGTAGTTCACATCACCATGTCAATGGATGTCACAGCTTTCCGGCACCCAGGGCCCCCTCAATAATATGAGCCGAGCCCCAAGCACGGGTAGCGTTCATCATGCACCCATTGTCGATGGAAGACATGGAAATTATAAACAAATTTATAATTCCCCTTTTCGGCTTGATATTAATTTTGAATCTTATTCAAAATGAGGGTTTTTAATTTTGAAAGGTCTCATCATTAATTTTATTTAAAAAAACTCGCCATGTTTGATCGTATGTTTGCCAGATTCATGCAACTTTGTTATTATCATAATAATAACGCACATACTCATTATTTATAACATATCATGCATATATTATAAACAGTAAACAAAACAAGGATGATCAATCGCCCCAAAACTAATGGCCCGTGTGAGCTAAACACGGGCCTAGGTCCAATCCTAGGGAAATGCATGGGATGCAAATGCAACTATTACATTAGCTTCCAATATTTACATGTCTTCGATCTTCATAATCATCATGGCCACCATCTTCCAATCTTGATCATCCACTATACTAATATTTACAAATAAATATCCATGACAAATAGGGATACATCTCACTGGGGGTGGGAACGGGCCATAAACCAAGCCCACTTTATAAATATATAATTATTACAATCATTCAACACAAAATATCCTAGCATACACCTAGCAAATTGGGCTTGGGCTTTTGATCATCTTTCATGCATAATATCACATATCATACACCATGAATTAATTATCACAATAATTAATTGATCTAATATTATATATCTTGATCCAATCACTAACCGCCACGATTATAAACTAAACTAACAAAGTATACAAACACCTTTGTCTACTTTCTAATTAATTTATTTATAACCGAATTTTTTGCAAATCACAATTTACTATAAATAATTAAATTCCAACTTCAATTATTTATTTCATGAGAAAATATTTGCAACTTTTGTAAATTTAAACTTAAGGGCCCAAAAAATTCATTTTTCACCAAAAATATTTTGGCCCATTTAAATTCACAAATATGTTAGTCATTCAATGGCCCAACAATTCAAGGCCCATGACATTTTGATATTTCAAAACACCTTTTGAAAACCCTAGTCGTCATCGCCGTCGCCGGAGCTCCGTCGCCGGAGCTCCGTCGCCGGATTCCGGCCAACAAAAAAAAATTATTTTTTTTATTTTTGAGGAGAACGTTCGGGCAGCTCCTCGGGCTGCCCTTGCTGCCCGAAATGGGCAGCCCGAGCTGCCCGAAATTTTCCCCCAAAATGCCTTGATTTTGTTGCAAAAATTTCATCTCATACGGTTAGAAATCGACCTCAATATAATATTATGTATATGCTACACAAACTAGTACCCTTAGCTCATGATACTACTTGAAAGTGGATCGGTTTAGGGTGTTCAAATGCGCAACGGAAGTTCAAAAACTTTTAAAGGCATGAAAACCGAAAATTTTATAGGAAAAATTTGAACACCTCTTGTACTAGCATGTAACATATACAAAAACACAAACTATGACATTCATAGAGTGTTTAAAATGTTACCTATCAATCTCAAAGATTGATGTAATGGCTTCCAACCAAGTTGTTTGTTTGGCTCTTCAAAGGCAAGACAAATCTACAAGCTCTCCTTGTTCTTGAGTCCTTCATTCAAAATCAAGCCCACCACCAAACTTAAAAGATCCACCTTACACTTGCACTAGAAAATGTAGGGTATTTTTCTTTGAGAAGAGAATTGTTTCTCCAATAATTGAAGAACAAAAATGAGGGAGAAAAAAAAAGTCCTAAGTTTCGGCCATTTGCATGTCTAGACAAGGGAGGATGAGTTACCTTGGGGTTGCAAAAAGCTAAAAGCAAAAGTTGCATGCCATACAATTTTTTAATGAAAAGTATTCCCCAACCCTTGACCTCCCAAGCATGCTTTTGACTTGGGCTTGTAACAATTACAATGTCAGTGGACTTTTATTTAAATATCTCAATCATATTTGAGCCCATTTAAAGTTTACTTGATTTCACCCAAGCCCACTAGTTTAATAATTATTTATAATTGGACTCTACAAGGCCCAATGTAGTTTAATTAATTCAACACTTGAATTAATATAATTATTTGGACTCTACTAGGCCCACTAGTGTTAAATTAATTCAACACTTGAATTAATTTAATTTAGTCCATAATAATGTTTATGAAAATCACAATCTCCAAATACAATATTTATTTGGCCAACTTTTAATCTAGGAACACATTCATAAATTAAAATTTACATTTCCCTCATAGAAGTCATACTTCTATTTTTCTTCAAGCTTATAAACTCCTTTATAAGCCGTACAACACATTGAACTATTTTACTTCTCAATGGGATCTAGAAAGCTAGTACTTGTGTGGCCCTCAATGGTTCATTGATACAACTAGCCGTGGATTCATATCTCCATGAGATTCGGACTAAACATGTCCTTATACGAGCATACCCCAATTGCTCCATTCTTACTTATCAACTCCTTGATAACAAGAATGTCAGAACTCAAGTCTGATAGTACCCAACCAATCATGTTAAACGCCTAGCAGCATCGCTTACATGATTCCCTAGGTATCAAATGATAGTGCCTGCAAGAACCATTCAATTATGGATTAGCGTACAGTACGGTCCCTTCAACTCATATATCCCGACCGATTCGACAACCATTGGTATATCGAGAGTTGTCAATGAATCGATACTATGTGTCATGTCGTAGTTGCATCGATGGTGTAATCTATGAAACCCCTTTCATAATTACCACCATACTCTGATCAGAGATTTCATACTACACATACATGAGAACACATAGGATATCCATACCCGAAGGTAAGCGGTGAATCCCCGACTACAATGCATCGACTCCTATATGTTTCGACAGGACACCCAACCTTGCCACCTGATGACCCCATGAGAGTCGGTAAACAAGTCAAAGTATAATTCTAGCACATAGAGTCTCAATGTTGTCCCGCGTCATAAGGACTAATGGTGTACAACCATAAACTATGACTTTTCCACTCGATAAGTGAGAACCACTTGGAAAGTCCTTTATGGAGGGTTGTTCAGTGCACTCTACAAGGATCACCTATCTGCATGCTCGGACATCACAATGTCTCCTACCAATGAAACATGGTACTCACATCGCAGATACTAGTCTCGAACTCGAGCGGCCTATATCCTTCTTAGCGGCGGCTGAATCAACTAGGAACTGTTTAGAATATACAGTATTCCAAATATGAGTTTCATGATACTCATCATATGAGCATCTCATATTCTTTCTACTATTTGTATATTCAAGGACTTTATATATGCAACTAGCATGAGTATACAGATAAAGAAGTGCCAAAATAATAATTTCAAATATTATTAAAATAAAGATTGTTTATACATAGAGTTTCATTGTGAACACTCGGCCAACATTTGGCTCGACGTGCACCTACTCTAACACGATAATGATCTAAAATGAGAACTCCAACGCGTATCAGCTGCTCGTTGTAAATTACATATCTGATTAAGTCCACGCCCTGTCTCGAGTTCATTAATAGAAATCAAATAAGCAATGTCATCTGCGTGAGCTTCTTTCAATTCATCATAACACTTGCACGAAGCACCAACCATATTAACTATGAAAGTTAATTTATCAAAAAACTGATGAATGGGAGTTATATTTTTTCCTGCCGTAACAAGAGCCAACTGCAATCGATGGGCAAAGCAATGAACATAATAAGCACTCTTACAATCTTTCAGAATCAAAGCTTGCAATCCATTGAACTCACCTCTCATATTGCTAGCACCATCGTAACCTTGACCTCTAATATTTTGGACATCCAAATTGTAATGACTCAAATAAGAATATATAGCATTCTTTAATTTCAAAGCTGTCGTATCTGACACATGAACAAGCCCAAAAAAACGTTCTTGTATGCATCCATTTTTGTCCACGAACCTCAACACTATAGACATTTGTTCTCTTTTTGACTCATCACGGCTTCATCGATGACTATGCAATACTTGATGTCTGCAATTTCTTCACGAATTACATTTTTCACTCTCACTGAGAACATGTGATGTATTTGCTTTTGAATATCATGACATGTATACTTGGCATTTTTCGGAGCTTTATGTATTGCACATGAAAGCTCATCATTATACAAGGCTACCACATCGAGAAATTCAAGAAAGTTTCCACGATTAGATGAATTAGAGCTCTCGTCATGACCTCTGAAAGGAACGCCTCTAAAGCGCAAGCAACCGAACTACATGTATACCAACTTTCAATCGAAGGCGATTCCTTGCAACTGCTTCTGAGCTAATTTTGTTGAAAAATCTTGGTATATGTTGAGGTTGGTTCATTAAATCCTCACATGCTTTTTCAGCCATACGATGATGTGAAGATACATTATCTTTCCCAATATGACATTGGAAAAACATGTTTTTCCACTTCGAGCCTTCTTCCAATTATAAAATCCAACAACAGTAAATGCAGTTTGCTTGAGACATCCTGATGGCTTGTTAAAGATAAAGCAAGGAAAACAGAAAGCTTTATCTTTTACTGGAGAATACTCCAACCAAGGAAAAAGCTCATGCCAGGATGATTGAAACTTGCGGGGATGAAGATTGTTTTTATTTAGTGGATATTCTGAAAGTATAGGCTGATATGCTTTCAGATTTAGATAAGCCCGACGAATTTCTTCTTGCTCATTGGGAGAGTATTCCCATATTTGTCGACGTAATCCTGGATCACGCTCTAAGAAGTTAAGATCAACCCCTGCACTTTCAACATTTCTTAACTTTTGAGAATGAACCTCTGGTGGAAGATTATCATCTGATGGTATAGATGGGGCTGTAGAAATGGGAGGATCTAGTTGATTAGATCTCTTCCTCTGAAAGAATTTATCAATTGTCACAGATTTTCCCATTTATGAATAAAATCACACCTGACACAATAAATAAAATCTAGTCATTTAAATATACTAACACCATAAATAAAATATCTGCAATAATATATTATCAATACTCACTGCTAAACTTCAAAATCTCAACAAAATATAATAAACAAGTGTATAAAAAAATATAAACAAACAAACCTCAAGACATTATAATTCGATTTGGTAAAACCAAGTTTATTAGATTAGGTGTTTGGTAAATAAAGTTCCTGCACTACTATATATTACTGTTTAAATCCATACAATACAACATCCTAAATATTGAGAAGCTAGCTCACTGCTCACCCAAGCATTATATCCAAACCTCAACGTTAGGTTGCTATTATTAAGTTTTAAGATTATATTTAATACCTACTTGGCCAAAACCCTTTCACCTCAAGACATCATAATTCGATTTATAAAAGACTATAAATGACAAAGCCTGAATCCGGACATTTTCATTATATACCTTTAGGCTTTAGTCAAATTCTAAACAAGACCACATACTGAAATTGAATTAGCACTAAATATCCATGTTCCCATTTAATTGAATCGGCAATTGTGCATGTCATTAGCTAAGTCTTAACCATAAATTTAAATAACCTTTCTACTTAAAAGTCATACTAAGTTGCCAAATTACATTGGAACTCCTCCCGTAAACATTCTGAAATTTCATGAACTTGATTAGTGTACTGAAATTAACGAGTAGCAATTCAGTTCTTAGGATCATCAAACCAACATTAATAAATTATATATCATGAACACCAAAACTTAACATTCTCAAATTCACTTGTTATCCTTTCTAAAATATTTGCCAACATATACATCAAGTTTCGAAAATAATACAACAAATCAAAAGAGTAATTGAGCTTATCCTTAAAACAGTAGAAATTAGAGGAAAACTAGGAGATGAGTAAATTTTCTTCCTAAACCCTACTTCCCTGTGATGAAAGAAGACGGCGCTCCGAGCTATAGTTTTGATGAGGCTGAGTTTCTCTTTTTTTTTCCATCAATTTTAATAATACATAGGCTTTTACAAAGAGATTCTCAATTCATTGATAGGCCTAATTCATTTCTTTAGTATTATAATTGAAAGCCCATTAAACATTTGATTAGTATTGAGATTAGGGGGGCCGTGGCCCAACATAATTAATATAAACTAAAAAATTTAAAGCCCACTAAACAATTAATATAAACTAAAAAAATTAAAAATTTAGGGGGGGCCGTGCCCACGTGAGTCCTTTCATAAATCCGCAACGATAAATTGATACAGTATTAAATAATAATAAAATTTAAATTTTCAAACATATATAAATAATCATAATCCTACGTACAATATTTGTAACAAATCAACATTACTTTTAAATAAAGTTCATAACAATTTTTAAATGTTTATTATTCATCACTCTCGTGGCAAGTATAAAGAAAAGAGAATAATTTATTTCCCTACTAACGTGTTCCATTTTTAATTATAATCCATCAAAATTAATGCCACTAATTTTTTACTATTATTAATTAACAGAAAATATAATTACAACGTTGTAAACCAAAACAAAATGTTTTATTACACACGAGATTAGAAACACAAGTACCCGATTATTCACCCAACCAAACCACACATCTTTTCCAAACACAAATCACATACATATTTCGACTTCCTCGAGTGAGTAATCCCACTTCCGAGAGTGCCTCATTTTTATTTCGAGCAAACTAATTATCAAAATTTTTTTTTTTTCAAGAGTCAGATCGAGGTATTATAGTATATTTAAACAAGAACAAGAATACATCATGTGGCAAGCTTTTTCAAGTTGATTTGTTGTGCTGGTGGCCTGGCAACTTCTCTTTAATCTTCTCCATCATCCCCTTCTTCTCATGGTGCCCGCCCTGCGGACCGGCGGCGGTCCCAGTGGCTCTGTGATCAGGATCCGTTTCACACGCCCCGGTGGAGCCGGTGGTTCCCTGAGCACCCGTTGGATGCGCCCCTGTGGCGGCATAAGGCTCCGCTCGTATTGCCCCGATCGTGGCGCTGGTCACATGAGGGCTGGTTACCTGCGGGCCCAATTGCTGCGTCCCGGTGGTTCCGTAAGGATCCGTTTGATGTGCACCGGTGGTGCCATACGTTCCTCCGGCGCCAGTGGTGCCGTAGTCCACTCCTGTAGGGCGGTGAACGGGGTCTCCGTATTCATCAGTGTTCCTGACGGGATCGCCGTGCTCGTCCGTTCGTCTCCCGTGTTGATTGCCGTATTGTGCCATATTTCTCAAATGAATCTTGATTTTTTATTCGGACTTTTCCCAAGTTTGGGACCTATATTATATATAGACAGATAGATACAGATGTATAGAAGAGCAGAATATGGCTTGAAATCGACACGTTACGCTGTGAGAGTTCAGCATGGCAGGCAGCTTAGAACAAGTGTCCACGGAATATGGATAAGACAATGTTAGACGATGCTCCTTCACCGCTTAGCTCCAGCACGTGTTTGTAAGTATGTATAAATAAATATTTATGTAAAAATTGGTGTTTTTAAAGTTAATTAATGTATAATTAATATAGTTTTCAAATTGGATGCGGAGTAACACGTGTCAAAAATGGTATTTGGGTAAAAAAAATATAAGATATTTTTTAAAAAATTATGAAATATATTATAAGTATATTTTAATTGACTAGAAAAATGACTAGAAGTAACGTCATAATCACTATTTAACTCTTAAAGGTCTACACAACAATTTCTCTTCATTGGGTTTCTTTGAAAGTTAAATCTGGATCATTCTTAATCTTATTATTTTTTAATATCATATCTATGTTTCCTAAAATTTTAGGCAAAAATTTGTGTGAGACGGTCTCACGGATCATATTTGTGAGACTGATCTCTTATTTGGGTCATTCATGAAAAAGTATTACTTTTTATGTTAAGAGTAATTATTTTTTATTGTGAATATGAGTAGGGTTTATCCGTCTCACAGATTAGGTCTCACATAAGATCCACTCAAAACTTTGTTAGATCTAACTTCAAAGATCCGTAAAGATTGTATCCAAACTATATTATAATCAAATGTGGATTTAGGTCCTAATAATATATCACAATGTTAATTTTCATTTAACATGTCGATATTTTTCCAACCACTTTGTTTGCCTCAACCTTCAAGTTCAACATGCGATGTGCTTTTTACACTATACGTATTAAAACCCCGAAAATTATATAATTCACAAAAACCTTTTATTACCTTCTCCCTAAAAAATAAAAAAGAAACAAGGCAAACCATAAAATCTCGGGAAACCAATTACCACCAACACTAACCAAAATAAATAAATAAATAATCATAACAAAAACAATCTAATTTAGAAAATTGAGAGCTAAAATTTCAAGAAGCATTTATGAAATACGATAGCAATGCAACTGGAATTGATAGAAACAACCAAAATCAAAGAACAATATTCTCCATGTCAATTAACAACTCTAGGTAATAGGATTTGGTTTTCATTAACGTATGTAGGATTATTTAATTTCAACGTGATGAATCACTTTTACTTATAACTATATATTTTACTCTTTTTTGAGGAAAACAAAAAAATTGAATTCTTACCACCATCGTCGTGATTTGTTTCATTGCTCGAGCTATTGGTATAATATCGTCATATTCTTTATAAAATATATTGTTTGCAGTAAGTCTTTTGTGAGACGATCTCATATATTTGTATTCATAAAACGAGTCAACATTATTCATATTTACAATAAAAATAATATTTTTTCATGGATGACCTAAATAAAATATATGTCTCACAAAATTGACCTGTAAAATCATCTCATATATGTTTTATTTGTATTTTTTGTGTTACATCAACCATTCGAAATATATATATTCCTTTCAAAGAAAACTAATTTTTGGCATTCATTTTTCATGGAAAATGTGCGATTAACTTAAACAACACGCAATTTAAGCGCAAAGTAATAATTTAAAATAAAAACTTTGCCATCATGTTCACACTTTTACAGATAAGAATAGATGGTCCGAGTCATTATTCATGAAGTGGAACATTTTTTTTCATCATTAAAAAAATAATTCATTTTGGAATTGATTTAATTGAATTCCTGTTGGAATTTTGATGTTTAATGAATAAAAATTAAGCTAATAAATCAATGTGTTTGATTTGGGAAAATTCGAAACGAAAAACGAAGCTTAATGAATGAATATTAAGTTCGGTGGTTCTGAATAAAACTCGAAAAGAGTTCATCATATGTTGAAAGAAACTCAAACGAGTAGTCGGAACTTGTAAGGGACGAAAACCGGAAAAAAAAATTAAAAAAAATTAGCGTGAACAGTAGCCGGCGCGCACCTGCGCACGGGTCTGCGCGCGCTTGCCAGTGGCAGGAGCGCACCCGCGCGCGGGCCGGAGCGCGGGTGCGCCCGCCTGCCAGTAGCGGGCGCTCGGCAGCGCGCGCGCTCTTGCCGAGGGCTGCCGAGAGCACTCAGCAGCGCGTGCGCACGGACGCCTGGGCGCGCCCCTTCGTGCTGTTTCGCGTCCCTTCGACTTTTTATGATGTTTTTTCATTTCCTTGGCATTGTTTGATTATTGTGGTCAGTTACAATTGACAAGGGACATCTCTATGAATGAAAGATCATGTCTTTTCACATGAAAATCAAACATAACATTACATAATATCATCTTTTTGTATCTTCTTCTTTTTACTTCTTAAAAAAGAGAGAGTTTCTTCATTTTCTTTGCGATAGAACTTGAATATTTGAGTGCTCATTGTCCAAGTGTTGTAGTTGTATATTGGGAGAAGATTGCCACCAACCTCTAGAACATTGTGAAGGGCAAATTCTTCTTAAGGAGAAAGTGTTCAACACTTGCCTCTACAAGCCATGTTCATTTGTTTTCTTCTTGTTTTCCTCTCATATTTGAATACCACAACAACAATTCCGTGATTAAATTTTTAGCCAAAAGTGAAAATAATCAATTGTTTCCACTATATAATTTAGTTAACATTATCACGGCAATCGGACAAAATGTATAGATAAGAAGAATTTTTATTGAAGTCGATACATATAAATTTTTCATCATTATCCAACGTTACATACAACAACTCAAAAAATTAAGATTGTATGCATATATATTCTCAATATGACTTGTCCCGCTATAAATTTTCTACCTCAAAAAAAATAAAAATCTAGACAATTTCAGTTCATGCGGACAACCCAGATATGTCAACATTAATCCCTTTGACATAATCTCTCACAACTTTTCTTGTTCAAGATCAGCTGATTCTTCCTTTGGCTTTTTAGCTTCAGGCTCCTCATTTTCCTTAATCTTGGAATGTAGGAAATCAACTAATCCTTGAAGGGAAAGATTAGGATTATCAGTCTTGAGAAGCTGCTCGGCTATTTCGGCCGGAGTGACTTTAGCAATAGCGACCAGATCCTCGATTTTCTTGAACAGAGCATGGTCCTGGATACCAAGATAATTACTCGCCATGAGTTTGAAGCCACAAGGAGTGCAATATGACATGTTTATATGCACGTCCATACGGCCAGGTCGTAGCAACGCTGGATCCAGCTTCTCGACTGTGATTTGTCGTGAAAATTATGATCCTTTCGTCTCCACAACTCGACCATAAACCATCAACAAAGTTCAACAAACCAGACAGTGTCACCTTGCTTTCTTCCTCTCGAGAAGAAGAATCCTCTGTAGTGGACGACCTATCTTTCAAGTCAATGGTGCAATCAATATCCTCCACCACTAATATAGATCTATTTGCAGTACC
Source organism: Primulina tabacum (assembly GCF_025594145.1). Classification (NCBI taxonomy): domain Eukaryota; kingdom Viridiplantae; phylum Streptophyta; class Magnoliopsida; order Lamiales; family Gesneriaceae; genus Primulina; species Primulina tabacum. The sequence goes on along the minus strand of NC_134550.1, from coordinate 4,672,165 downwards.
AAGCAGCAATCTTCTCAACTCGGAATTCCTCTTTAAATCAGTCAACTCCAAATCATACACGTCGTAGTGCAAATAATTCGCAATTGCTGCAATCAAGCTCGATTTTCCTGTCCCCGGAGGACCATACAGCAAGTACCCTCTTTTCCAAGCCTTGCCCACTTTTCTATAATATTCTCTCCTCTTGACAAACAGTTACAAGATCATTTAAGATCATCTCCTTTTGATCTGAATCCATGGCCAAAGTCTCAAATGTAGATGGGTGATCGAGATTTACAGGAGTCCACATGTCGTTTATGTCGTACATATTCTCGTAATCAACTGTGAAAATCTTGATTGTTTTCTTCTCCTGTTTCTTGTTTTCTGCCTCGTTTATGATGTATCTCAAGTAAGACTCGATCGCCAGATCTTTATTTTTCCTGTGGAATGTGAGCTGGAATGACCTGATTTCGGATTTCAAAGTCGAATTCCTGTCTCTGGGATTGTAGAAGTCCTTTCTTTCGGTCTTTCTGCAGATCCAAACCCACTTGAATTTCCCTCCTTTGTAAAAGTCTATTACTTCTTCGTCACTCTCCACTGTGATATTGAAACTCTTTTCTTTTTCGGGCTTGCTGACTTTGAGTCGACGTGTGTTCGGGCTGGCTTTCGAACCCAGATAGGTTTCTGCAGCCTCGTAGATTTCGTTGCTTTCCAATCCGTCGAACTCCTCGATCACCAGAGTCAACTGGTTCGAGAATCTGCCGAAGAAATTCCGAATGCCGGAGAACACATAGTCCTGGAATTCGTAAGGGAGGAACTCTTGGATAACGCCGCGCACCACAACCGTGGCGGCGGCAATGGATCCGACGGTGGTGAGGATGGTCTTGGCGGTAGCTAAATTGGATTCCGACAAAGCCATCTTAATTTGTTCTACGCAAGAAATCAAAGAGGAACAAATTTCGTATATTTCAGGATTTGAACTAAAATTTCTCTCTCGAGAAATGTAAGACTAATGTCTTCGCTAATATTCACGTACACAATTTTATAGGCGCACTTGCGAGTATTTGAGTTTTTGGGTCAGCCCCCACATAGTCGCTGCAATTAATTCGATCCAAAATAATGTATTAAAAAATATATAATCTTAACTAAAAAAAATTATCTCTCTGTTTTACTATATAAGTTATGTTCCTAATTGCTAAATTGACTTAACTATTTAATTAATATACATATATATATATATATATACTACACGTTTGTTACTAAATGAGAAAATATACATTTTATAGTCTAAATCTAAATTGGTGTGTACATAGTCGGATCTTTAAATGCCTTAAAACTATATACATATTATAGATATTTGACCATTTTTGTGTTCAATAGATAAGCAAATGGTGTTCACAACTAAAATCACTTTACGCTCACAGGCCCTCGAACAACCCATGTAAAAGCTCGAGTTCGAGCTTGAACACACGTCTGGTGGATTCGTTCACCTTAAACCGATATAAATTTTGAGAGAATTCTTGAAAAATAAAATAATGTAGACAATTCAAATCTCTAACTCTCTTTTTTTCTCTTCATATTTTTACTTTTCAGCATGGAAACGTTTTCCAGAAAGAAGAGTGCAGCACAAGTGTTGACCAGCCGTAGACCGCGTTTAGGCCTTTTCAAACCTGCAGGTGCTTACCAATTTCAAAGATATTTCCTAGCAGTTCAGTTGGTGGCTGAACGGGATAATATAAATATATCTGTAAAAAAAAAAAGTAAAAATCTCGTGAGAGTATTTTGATTAACATAATGGTAAGACTCATATATATCAAATATAATGGTTGTCTTCAATGTTATAATAGTTTGTTACAACGTGCAGTGAAATAATATAACATATAAATAAATAACTTTAATTAAAAGTAACACATAAATAGTGTATATTTGTGTGATATCTCATGACAAAATAATTACTAGAAAAAAATTGAGTTTACAAAACTAATATTAGTGAAGAAACTAAAAATTATCTTACTTAACAAGTCAATGAAGTAAATTGCATTCTAAAATATTAATAATAAAAATAAGCAAAACACGAGAATGCAATTCTATGTAGTCAAAATTTGGAGCAATAAAACAATTCTTCAATCAACACTTTATACGATTGTTGTCTTCATTCAGAAAATTCTCTCTTTGTTTTCTTGTATCTTGTTTCGCTCTGTTGCAATAATTATTCTTCAATATGTCTATAATTGTGTTAATCTTGATAGGATTTTTTGAATAGATTTCTATTGTAGGACCAAACATTTGCCTATTTACCACAAACAATAATTTATGATAATGGTGCAACTCAAATCTTTTAATTCGCACAGCAGCTCAATCACCATGGTTCGATCGTTCTTCCAACAAAGACAATTATTCTACCCAACAACGTCCCTCCTAATAATTACACTATTTGCAATCAATGAGAATCGAACCTGTGACCTTGGCTCTCATACAAATTTTAGGACCGAGCGCTTGTCTCTTTACCAAGAGCTATAGCTGATGATAATCGTGTAACTCAAATCTTTTAAATTGCACAACAGCTTAACCATCACAGTTCGATCGCTATTCCAACAAAAACACAAGATAACAAAAATAGTCTTTCATTTGAAACAAATTGTTTTAAATATTATAGATCAAATATATAGTTTAAGAAACTCAATATTCTCGAAAGATAAAACTTTTATACAAAATCTTATAAAAAAAATACTTTTGGAGATAAATTGTGTCTTGATTTCTTTTGACATCAATGTATTTGATTTTTTACAATGAAGAATATTTTAGCATATTAATATTTTTTTACTATGTTTTATGATTTTTAAACTTTTCACAAATGAATTGGTATAATTAACCCGTGGATGAACTAATTTTGTACATAATTAAAAAAATATTAAATTATATGGAATCTATGTATTTGTTCTATATATATAACTGTAAAGTACTGGATGCACGTGGCTGAACTAATTTTGTAAATAAAATATTGGCTTTGAACATGTTTATTCAAATTTCATCTCATTTATTATTATATTGGTTTATTATATATTGAGAGTTTGTTTGTACTATTTTGACTCGGCGGGATTATAAAAATCATTTCAATTATAAATTTCACATTTATTCAATAAATACAAAACAAATGATACCAGATTTGCACGAAAACCTAGTGAAAACTTCGTAATTCAATTTTGTGAAACAAAAACTTATTTACGAAAAATATTATTTTTTATGTTCAATGTATTTTTTTTACTAAATTTGTGTAGAATTATCGTGAGTTGTTGATTAAAAACAAATTTATTAATTTCATAATCAGATTGAACAATAATTTAGATAATTTTATCATAATAAGGAAAAAAATTTAAAATGTTAACATGTAAAATCATGTCGCATCTCCAACTAATTTAAATGAAAAATTACACCAAAATTATTGATTAAAAAATTACAACAGTACTAGTTTATATTTTTGGATGATCTTTTGAGCGACAAATTTTTTTTGTTCACTGAAACTTTCTGCCTTCTGCTGATGATATCCTTAATTTCAACCTCTTTCCTATCGGAAAAATCAATCAATTATGAATCATCATCAATGGCGGAGCCAGCTAGCTTTTTTTATTTCATCCAAGTTAGAATTTTCTAATCCCTCTCATATTCGGCAAAAACTCATGTGACACGATCTCACGGGTCGTGTTTATGAGACGGATATCTTATTTGGGTCATCCATAAAAAAATATTATTTTTTATGCTAACAGTATTACTTTTTATTGTGAATATTAGTAGGGTTGACCCGTCTCACAGATTAGGATCCGTGAGACGGTCTCCCATGAGATCCACTCCTCATATTCTCCTGCAACAAAAAAGTTCATCGTGGTGAGTTAGTTAAATAAATATTGGCATATGAAATGAATTTATACATTATATTTGAAATTTTGCGATTTCGAAAATTTTAATTCAAGCGCATAAATAATCAATTATGTAGACAAAATAAATGCATGAGTTTTGTTATCAGTGTGGTTGGCTAAATTAATAGGTCGCTCACATGTACACTATAAAAAAAAAGTTGTATAAAAGTAGGTGTCACGCAAATAAATCAAGTTTGATTAAATATTTATTTGCATCGTAAAATATATACTTCTTGTCAAATTTTCAAATAATTTCAAGAAACATTTAATAATATAACACACTTCTCACACGGATTAATTAATAAATAGAGAGAGATATTTGAAAAATAAACATAAAAGACCCGTTGATTATTAAAATGATGGATTTTTATCTTGGTATTTATACTCCCATTTTGTAAATAAAATTTTATGGGCTACAATAAACCTTTTAAATAATCACAAAAAAAATTTGAGACTATCTCACGAGTCAATTTTATGATAAAGATACTCTATTTGAGTCATCCATGAAAAAATATTAATTTTTATAGCAAAATTATTACTTATTATTGTAAATATGGTCATGGTTGACTCGTCTCCAATATAATGATTTGTTAGACCGTCTCACTATAAACCTATTATTAAATAATTCACCAATTTATTTTCATTTATTAAACATAAAAACTTATATGAGACGATCACACGAGTCAATTTTATGAGAAATATAGTTTATTTGAGTTATCAATAGAAAATATATTAATTTTTTTGTCAAAATTAGTATTTTTTATTATAAAGATATAAAAAATTGACTTATATCACGAATAAATATCAGTAATATTGTATCACAAAATATCGACAATTTATTAAATGATTAATTTATGGTTTATAAGGTCTTAATTTTAATATATGGACAAGGATGAGGAGTTTCGCACGATCCTATAAATAATTATATAGTCAACAATTATGACGTTACCATATAAAATAATTAATTTTAAAAAATGTCAATTAAATTAAAATATATTTTTCTACAATTCCCATCTCTATCTCCATAACCTTGGAAGGCGCGCCGAAATTATGTACTTCCCATGCTTTCATAAGCCAATCAAATACATCCACGTGGTTCTCTTTCCTGGAATTACGTCACCTTTCTTCCCGTGCAAATCTTTCTTTCAGCGAACCGACTCACCTATCTACAAAAAACCAATAAATTGCCCGAAGAATTTTGCACATCGATTCTATCGATCGAAGGAATGGAATCCGAAGACGAAAACGCCTCTATCTCAATGCCGCAAGATGGGTTTCAGGATCAATCAATCGTCACTCGACGCGTCAAAAGATTGTTTTTTCACCTACAACCGACGCCGGAATCGGCGTCATCCGGTGACCTGGAGGTGCTGGAGTGCGCTGGCCGTGCGAAGATTGTAGTGAACAGGGATCGGTTGTCTGAGTACATGAGGGGGAAGCATAGGGACATACAACAAAGGGTTTATGATTACTTCAATTCGAGGCCTGAGCTGCAGACGCCGCTTGAGATATCGAAGGACGAACACCGGGAGCTTTGTATGAGGCAGCTGATGGGGTTGGTCAGAGAGGCTGGAATCAGGCCATTCGTGTATGCTTTGGAAGACCCGGGGAAGTATTTTGCTGTTATTGAGGCTGTGGGAGGCGTGGACATGTCGTTGGGGATCAAGATGGGGGTGCAATACAGGTTATTGTTGCTACTTCAGACCTCTTTTATATATAAAATTGGATATTTGTTCTCGGGAAATTGTGGTGTGTCGTTTATTAACGGCTATTGTTTAGCTAAAGTTTAAAATTTGAGGTTCTTTTCTAAGTGATTTATGTGAGTAAGAAGAGTGAATGGCTTGATGGATGTGTGATTTGTAGAACATGATCATTTATTGGTGTTTTATATGGTTGGTTTCTGGAGGAAGATATTATGCTAGCGACAAACCAAAAGTTTAATCTGTTTCGGAGAAAATTCTCTCAAGTTTATCATCATACTTGCTTAATGTTCTGCGAAATTGATTGAGGGTGGTGGCATTGCCAATAGATGTGAATGATCTGATCGCCATTTGGGATTTGGTGCCCTTACCCTCGACAAATTGATTCCCCGTGGTGGCCTCCTAGTAATGACCATCGTTCACTATTCTGCGTCAATTGGATAAGGATACCTGATGACCTTGAGCTTTGCTCAATCTCAGAAATAGAAAGAAAAGTAGAGCATAGAACAGAGTAGAAGGAAAGGTAGAAGAGAAATAGAAGGATCCTGAAATTTGTTATGATTTTTATATCCTTTTATCCTTTGCACGGTAGAATTTATAAACAATAGGAATATCAAATACGATTCTGCTATTGATGTATATGAGGTTTTTCTTTCCTTGATTGTATTATGATTGTGGGATATTATAAAAATAACACTATCTGGTGCTTTGCTTTCTATTGTTTCTACTATTTAACTCTCCACATAAATGATCCTAACCATGACCTTGAATTTCTATGGATTCCTCAGCCTTTGGGGAGGCTCTGTACTTAACTTGGGGACCCAAAAGCATCGAGACAAGTTCTTTGAAGGAATTGACAACCTGGAGTATCCAGGGTGTTTTGCAATGACAGAGCTTCATCATGGTAGTTTCTCCTGCTTGGACTTGAGACCTAAGGCCATTTATCAACAATTCTCTATGGGTCAATATTTGTTAAGATTGCTAGAATGTCATTGGTACCATCTGTTCCCCATATTCTCAACCTATGCACTTAAATCATGGTCGTTGACAATAATACATTCATATTTTCTTTTAGCCCTCGCCTTTTAGTGATCACCAGCATGGCGTGTATATGATCATTCAAGAAATATAGATATGCAAAAGATTAAGAAAATGCTATATGATTTTATAATTTGAACTGTCAAGATTTTGTTTTATGCTTTTCTTATTGCTCCTTTGAATGTTCCCTTTTAAGGCTCAAATGTTCAAGGCCTCCAAACAGTAGCAACTTTTGATCCACTCACAGACGAGTTCATCATCGACACGCCCAATGATGGGGCCATTAAATGGTGGATTGGTAACGCTGCTGTCCATGGAAAGTTTGCAACAGTTTTTGCAAAGTTAATCTTGCCTACTCATGATGCAGAAGGCACTTCTGATATGGGTGTTCATGCATTTATTGTTCCGATTAGAGATATGAAGACCCATAAGACACTTCCTGGAGTTGAAATACATGATTGTGGTCATAAAGTCGGACTAAATGGAGTAGATAATGGCGCATTGAGATTTAGATCGGTAAGAATTCCTCGAGATAATCTTCTAAATCGATTTGGAGATGTCTCCAGAGATGGAAAATACACCAGCAGTTTGCCTTCTATCAGCAAAAGATTTGCTGCTACACTAGGTGAGCTTGTAGGAGGGAGAGTTGGTCTTGCATATTCTTCAGTTGGTGTCCTGAAGATTTCGGTCATAATAGCAGTCAGATTTTCTCTACTACGACAGCAATTTGGCCCTCCAAAGCAACCTGAAATCAGCATACTTGATTACCAATCTCAGCAGCATAAGCTGATGCCAATGTTGGCTTCAGCTTATGCTTACCATTTTGCCACATTGCACTTGATAGATAAATATTCCGAGATGAAGAAGACTTACGACGAGCAGTTGATAGGGGATGTCCATACACTTTCAGCAGGGCTGAAGGCCTATGTTACTTCATATACAGCAAAGTCATTGAGCATTTGTAGAGAAGCTTGTGGAGGTCATGGATATGCTGCTGTCAACAGATTTGGCAGCTTGAGGAATGACCATGACATCTTTCAGACATTTGAAGGAGACAATACCGTGCTTTTGCAACAGGTTTTTGTAAATTAGTTAGGAATAGATTTTTTATTCTTTTAACAAAAAGAACATATGTTTTATGAATGAATTATGATAACAATAGCAAGTGGGCTCATAATTTTGCGGAATTATGTGACATTGGAGATACAACAGTAGCAGATGTGTTGTCTTCAGCTCTCGAGGCAAGAGTAACACCAGAATTTTTCACTGTTCTCTCTAAGAATGGAAATGAGTGGGATGTGGACTACTTTATAGATTCTTGATGGACCTAGTCTGCCCTGATATCTTAATCTTAGAATGAGTTAGCTTCATTGGTCCTGTCATACAAGGGTAAAAGAGGCATTCTTTCTGACTAGTCTTGGATTATAAACAACAAAATTTCATTGAAGTTACCTGAACTGACACCAGACTTTTTTTGTGTTCGCTAATATTGATGCAAGAATAATATATTCTCTTTTCTTTTCAATTTTTCTTTGTGATCCAGGTAGCAGGTTATCTTTTGAAACAGTACCAAGAGAAATTCCAAGGTGGAACACTAACAGTCACATGGAACTACTTGAGAGTCTCCATGAACTCCTATCTCTCTCAGCCCAATCCCGTGACTGCTAGATGGGAAGGCAAAGATCACCTAAGGGATCCTAAGTTTCAGCTGGACGCCTTTAGGGTAATTATTATCAGGATGATTATATAAATGAGAAAACCATTAAATATCTTGCCATTCAATTTATTTTTTCCTGGTCCAGTACCGTACTTCGCGGTTACTTCAAAGCGTTGCTGTTCGACTTCGGAAACATTCAAAAACTCTTGGGAACTTTGGGGCTTGGAATAGATGTTTGAACCACCTTTTGACGCTTGCCGAGTCTCACATTGAATCCGTAACCCTAGAAAAATTTATCGACGCTGTACAAAGGTATATCCTAACTCTACACCTTTTTCTCCTAGTGGCAAAAAAATTTGGATGTATAAATCATAACATATTCTTATCCTCCAGTTGTCCTGATCCAAGTTCCCGGGCGGCTCTAAAATTAGTCTGCGATTTATATGCTTTGGATCGGATCTGGAATGACATTGGAACTTACCGCAACGTAGATTATGTTGCTCCTAACAAAGCTAAGGTATATATGTTTATATTCTTGTGAAAAATCAAACTCTAGATTCTTCATGGGTAGATTTCAAGATTTAAGGTTGTGTTTTGATGGAAGGATTTGGATTTCTTGTAGGAATTCAAATAAAAGGATTTGAGATTCATAGATTTAAAATCACTAGGTTTGGAGATTTGATTTGAAATTGTAGGGGAAAAAACATAATTGAGCAGCATTAAGGATCTCAAATCTTTCGTTTTAGTTTTTAGCCAAATTAACACAGTTGATTTGAGATGTAGATTTGTAATTAAATCCACTAAAATCCGTCCATCCAAATGCAACCTAAATGACTCTATCACGTGATGTGTAACAGCAGTATAGATGTTGGTCACAGCCAATATAATCTGATGGTTTTGTTTGCTGAAAGTTGGTATTTTGAGTTTTGAATATAGGATTATCATTTGTTGGCATTTCTATATTTCCAGGCAATACACAAGTTGAGCGAATACCTAAGCTTCCAAGTAAAGAATGTTGCAAAGGAACTTGTGGATGCATTTGATATTCCAGATTATGTGACGCGGGCGCCGATTGGAATGCAGGCTACCGAAGAAGCCTATTCTCAATATAAGCAGTTCGCCGGATTCGAAAACTAGAACAGTATGCTTCAATTTAGACAAAAAGAGGGGTATAATAATCGAAATGTATGTTACTAATTATATGTTGAAATGGGACATATACTTGATCTGGCCATTAACAAGGGGCATTTTCCACTATTTTGGTTCAATTGTTGTACTTTAATAAGCCTTGTAAATGAATACTTAGCAGATTCTTCATTCTACTCTAATAAATATTAAATTTTATTGCTTAATGTTAATCGTATTTGCCACTGTTTTTAAAAAAATGTTGCTACAATTCTAACATTCTTGTGATGAGAATGCCCAGGAAACTTCTATCTATAAAATAAAAACTAATTGAAACACTTATTTTTCGAAATGAGGGGCAACAATCCATGTTCTGATATACATAGACCTGACAATGACTGTTCGAATCATGAACTGAAACTGAAATCAGAAGCCGAAATCTGGAACCATGAACAATTCTCCATTACGGCAAGAAGATACTCAGTTACTAGAAGTTCGATACAGAAGTCTCGGCAGTTTCTCATGCTAGTTGCTAGGTCTGAAGGTACTATATTTATGATAATTGTTATAAATAAGAGTAATGCAACTAAAGCTCATAAAAGCTGTGCCTTTGGAGTATGCAGTCTTCGTATTCTAAATTTGTGGCTGTGCAGGAATAACCTTTTCTCAATAATTTCGAAATACTGTTTCTGTTAATCTTGGTCTCCACTTCCACAGCAAACACAGCACAAACTGGCCTATGATCGGAAAATCTCGATTCTCCTCGTACATAAGACAGTTGTTCTATGCCACTTCCACGCCATAAAATTCTGTCACACCTGGAATTCATGAACATCCATCAAGAATTCAGAACGATATATGGATAGCATTCACATGACACTCTTATGTAATAACCCAAATCCATCGGATGATTGGTCGTAATAAATGAAGGGTTTCGGAATGTATATTCATACCATGCAGGGGTTCTTCGTTTCTTCTTGGATTTGACAGTCTCTCCTGTGTATGAATCTGAGTTATGGGAGTATTTATAAGTGGGTGCGAACGAGATTTTACCCTCATTCCACCCACTGAACACTCTTCCACTTTCTCTCTCCGTATTCAGCTGTGTATCATCCATTCAATTAGTAGGAGGTATATATAACTGATGAGTCATGAAAACCTTTTAAATAATTTGGTTGAGTTTAAAGCAATTAAGAACAGTGATAAACCACCTGATCTTTCTCCAGGAGTGAGTCCCAATCATTGTCCTCTAACAGGAGCCTCGTCTCTTCGTAGCTCAAACCCACTCTATAATTCAAGTCCCCTAGCCAGATCATACGGCTGAAAAATTGTGACAGATTACCATTCATCAGTTGGGTTTTTATGTAAAATTAAGTTCTATTTGCTCGTCGAAAAATAGATATTCGAATGTATACTCGAGTTCTTGAAACGATATCACATGCATGATGTATTGCTTACTCGTGACCGATGATTCTTTGGGGCATTCGGCCGATAGGGGATTTGCAAATCCTAGAAAATTGTGTGGACTTCAAGATCTCAGCTACATCGGCGTTTCTTCTCAACTCGTCTCCTTCCTTCTCTCCGGAAGCCAGATGACTGCACACGAAGCAAAAGCTTGTTTGGTGCAATGTCATGCTTATAGATATACAGCCCTGCAAAGAAGATATATACATATGTTGAAACCCTTGCAACACAAGCCAATTGAGTAATTTTTTTTTAGCATAATATATACAGGCCAATGAATCAAAGGGATATGGATGTTATATTTATATCACCTTATTGCCCAGATAGCCCATGATTCCTCTTCCAACACAAGAAATTCTTACATGACCAATATCTTTTAATAGTTGTTTTCGAGCCCAGATCGAAACGAAGAGCCCCACCATTTGCTTGCTAGCCACCACTTGATACTTGAACTTTTTAAGCATACAACTTTCAGCTGCTGAAAGGAATTCATCTACATTCGGATCACGAACATCAGGTTCCGATGCACAAGCTGGATCACTAAGCTTCATTGCTCGCCTTCTATTCGAAACTGTGGGATCCCATGAACAGTTGCACCTCTTTACGAAATTATTCTCTGCCCTCAGATTCTTGTTGAGCGCTTTCAAAGATGGCTTGCTAAAGAGATTAGATTTCGATTCGGTTTTCGTGTAATTCGAATGTACTGAATTTGTGCTTGAATCTGAAGAGTAGGCTGATTCATGGTATTGTTTATTGAGTGCATGGCTTATAAGTGCAAGCCATTTTGATGCTGGCTCATTGTCTTCTATTACTAGTACATTTCCAGGGCTTAATGGAACAATTTCTTGAAACCTAAAAATACATCAACAGTAGAAAACTCACTCCTCAACAGTTCCATAAAATAAAGATGGCTAGCTAGCTAGGGGCAGTTATGAGTAAGGATACATAAAATTTAGGGAAAATGATTTGTTTTTTTTTATTAACTTGTAAAATTTTGGATTTTGGTTAATTAACTTGCATCGTAAAAGTTCGGTTTAGACACTTTATTTGGTTATAGTTTTACTAAGATGACATATGACTAGTTAACAATTTTTTATGTTATGTCAACATATTTCTCTGTGTAACTTAAGTAATTTGACCAAAATAGAGGAAAATTAAATTTGAAGTGTACCAAAACCAAACTATGAAAAATATAAGGAACCAATAATAAAATTGAACAAGTTAAGTGGACCAAAAAAACTATTTTCCATAAAATGTAACTATTTTCATGAAAAAACAAAGTTGGTTGGGTGGGTTAGAAATATAACTCGCAGGTTAAGCAATTTTTTTTAATTATAATCTTTGACCTTTTTCTTTATTTCCTTCTCATTAGCTAAAACCACAGGTCTTACCCAAGGACGACGCATAAAAATCGAGTATTTCATATAAACACAGTTCTAAGTGTAGAACAATATTTAAGACACTGAATTATCAAAAAGCCAGTTAAACAAAAAAAAAAATTAAATAGCTAATTTTTCTCATTTTTTGTTCAGTATTAATTTTAATAAACTATGCATTTCAAGATAGGCAATGGAAACTATTTATCGTTATACAAAGTAATATCTCTCTCTCCAGAGACATGCAAGATTTTTCATACGCTCATGTTCTCCTTTACGAGTTATTCTAGTACATATGTTGAGTTGAGTTGAGTATATAAAAGCGAAATTCGTGGGCGTACCCGAGCACGTAAATGTCTGAAGAACCCTCCAACTGCAAGAAATCCTCAAGATTGAGTTCCGGGTTAGGAGTCTTCCCCCCAACATTCCATGTCGCTGCGAAAACCCTACAGTTTTTCGATATATATAGCATACAGAATCAAAAAATTTCTGAAAACAATATAGTATCACTTGCAATAATTTATACCGAATGTCTTGAATTACAGTAGGTTCTTCCATTGTTAGATCATCATAACACGACAGGTTCAGGCCTTCGATCCCGGCACCATGCCTTCCTGAGAGTGCACACACACACACACACACAACACAAACTGTTCAAAAACTATTTGAAATTATATTTAATTTGGATGAGTGTTTGTTGTATAGAGAAAACATACTATGAATGTAATAAAAAAACGCATGCTTCAGTGTAATAGTGTAAATTATCTGGAATAGAACTGTTTGCAATTAATAGAAATGTTCTATCAATATCTATGCATAATATATCAAAGCTCAACGCACTCAATTTTTAGTCTTTTGTTAGGTGACCAAACAAAAATGCACACAGACACACATACATACGTATATATATATAAAGATTGACTTAAGTTATTATGTTCTTTAATATATAGCGTATAAAATATGATTTTTTCAAAGGAAAATACAAAAATCAAAAGTTCACTATAACTGATATGCTGATGACTGATCAATACTAATAAAAGGAATAATAATACATATCTGAACACACACACATATATTTTATTATTTGTATATGTTGACACAAATAAGATGATCATAACATCTGTTTTCGAGAAAACATGAAACTACTAATTTGATTTGATTTAATATCGTCAGTACGTCAAATACATGATTCTTTGGCCGTAATGCTAACGATTCTTACCTTGAAAACCTTGCCTTGCGGAACTTGACGTCTCCAAGAAAGTTTTCTTCCTTGATGTGATGATCTTTTTATTCAAATCTATATTCCCCAAACAATCCAAAAAAATATAAAAAATGATTGAAATTTATTTATGTGACGTTTGAATATATATATATATCATCATCATCATCATCATAAATTTTCTGGGAAAGAAATGAAAGAGCTAACCAGTTTCATTTCCATCCGATGGAACAAGGTCCTCTTCTGAACCCTCTCTGCTATCTCTCTTTGAACCAAAAATCTTTGGAATGATAGACTTCATCCAAAAATTATTGATATTATGAAGAAGCGATATCAAATATAATAAAAAAATACTTATATTTTCAATAAATCAAGGAGAATAAAATAATAATTACCTTCTTTTTCTTATCGCATTTGACAGAATTTTCTGGGGTGGTCGTGGGATTGCTGGAACAGCTGCAGGTGGCCGTAGCCATGAAACCAGACTTCTAACAATTTGCAGGATTCAAAGACAAACAATCTTTTATCTAAATTTGCATATTTAATTTTCACAATATTAATTAAAATATTAAAATATAATATAATATAATATAATATAATAATGTGACAACTCATAATCAATGTATTTCCTTTGTGGATTTCCAATGTAAAATTCTAGTGAATCGTATTAATTGTCAAGAAAAGAGATTGTGCCTTAATTATTTAATTAATCAAGATTGCGAATATAAATGTTATGAATTTTTGTGTTCTTTTATCGATTTTTGTGTTGACTTTTTGTTTTCTTTGTGAAAAAACATGGATTATTCCATTCACGAAATAATTTTTTGCGGAAATTTTTGTTATTTTTTGGCTGAATGTGATCAGAAATTGCCGCCAAGTCTTTCGGGGAATGGAGAATTTAAGTGGTTAAACACTCTTACCATTGGCTGTCCACTGGCCACCTTATGTATTGTGGCCATACTTCTTTTTCCAATATATTAAATTTTATACCATAAAAAGTACGTTAGATTCTTATATTGTTTCTTTATCTTAAAAAATAAAAAATTACTCATATATATTGTCATCGATGTAGTCTTTTTTTCTACGTGACATTGATATAGCACTGGTATTTATATGTTCAATATCACGTAAATATTTCTATAATATTGACTAAAATTGAAAAACATATTATCAAAATTGCCAAAAAAAAATAAGATATACTACTAGAACTTAATTTAGATATTAAAGCAAACTAAAATCGGAAAGAGCGAAATATAAAAGATGGAAAAAAAACAATTTTATCTACATGTATTATTTTTATATTATAAAGATTGAAAGAGCATGTGAGTAAAATTTCATTTAGCCCGCTAAATCGATTTATTTCAGAAATTAGATTTGGATAATTCAAAATTCTATTTTAATTTTTAAAAACCATTTGTAACAATTTATTTGGTTTGATTTCGGTTAGTTTTATAAATAAACGGCTAAATATGTCGTAATGAACCAAAGGAGGATTTCCATGTGAAATGCAATGTCGATGCAGCGGTTTTCACGAACAACGGTAAAGCAGGCTATGGATGCATTATCCAAAATGACCAAGGAGCAGGAGTGGCAGCTATTGGTATATCCAATCCATGGATTGTGGAGCTTTAGGGATTCAAGAGGCTCACAGTTGGATAAAAAATTTGCAATTTGCAGACATAATCCTTAAATCAGATTCTCTAGTGATTATTGACTCCATAGATGCTGCATCACAAGACTCTTCCCCAATTGGATTACTATAAGTTGAAGATTGGAATATCGTAGAATTGGATATTCAATATTTGTTTTTGTTTTTGTTACACGATTGTTCATACGTTATTTAAGGGAGTTGTTTCTTTGTTTTGTCGAAAAAAATGTTCTTTCCCGCACTTTTTTTAAATTTCCGATGAAATTGTCTATGACCTTGTTTAATTATATTATATTGTTTTACTCAAAAAAGAAATCACTTAGGGATTGTCAAAATAGATTGGATTCGACGGATTGGCTTACCCTATCCTGCCCCCCCCCCCCACAAAATAGGTGAGTTGGGTTGCAATTTTCCAACCCACCCAACTAAATGACAAGCCGTCTTACCCCTCCAAATGATGGATTGCGGGTCAGCTCGCCTCAGTTCGCCTAATATAACCAAAAATTGACGAATTAGTCTGCTTCACCCCGTCAAATAGATGGGCTGGTTCGGTAACCCATCCAGATGGCAGCCCGACCCAACTTGCCAAATGGTGGATTGCGGGCTGACTCGTCTCATCAGCTCTACTTAGAGAATGTGCAATCATTAAAAAAAATTGATTCTTAGATTTTGACTTTTAAAAAATCATTTTTGTGTTTATTAAGCCATTTCTTTTTCTTAATTTTATTGAAATCCTAAAGCTAGAAAATTAACATACATACCACAAGTCCGAAGATTGAAATCAGCAAGCCACATTGGAAATTGGTAGTTCTGAGAATGCCGCACACTGCTGTCACTTAGTATGTGACTTCAAACCTAAAATCATGGATCCACCCTGCTTGATGCGATTGGAGCATCGCCTCCAATCGCCTGAGGCAGTTGCCTCAGAATGCCGAGTGCACATTATGCCACAATACATTACACACATGCTGGCTTCCCAACTGCTCTAGATCACTTGAAGCAATCCGAATTCCTGGACACCAGTAAGCCATGTAGCCTACACACCATACGACCACCATATATACACAGATCACATGAGACGATTCAAAATTTATTATGTATCATTATTTTAATAATTTGTGTAATTATTAGCTTTGTCTTTCCTTTTGTTTCCTTTACCAGAAACTCTATATTTTCTATCTATTATAAACAAATGTCGTTTAGTATTTGATACGATATAAAGATGATTAATGTCATTCGCAAATTTTTTTTCTTCATTTATCCTTCCTTAATTTAGTCAATCCTTCATCCATAGCGTCTAACTGAGGAGATTATAACTGATGGCCGAATCAAAAACTCACATCGTTTAATTGATATTTTAGATGTTAGATTTAGTTTTTCATATTTAAATTGGTATATTTCGTAGTCAGCACACCAGCAAATCAATTTTGATAGTGGAAACATGTAGAGAAGCCAAAAGAGCAACTGGCATGAATCTCATCATCAAATTTATTTCGACCGATATTAATTGATAAACAATCATGTTGAAGTCATTGATATGTGCAGCCACCGAAGCAGCTTCATCAATCTTCAAGTTAAACAACATTTTCATGAGATGCAATTGGTTGTTTGCTAACGGCTTTCCATACATGTCTGAGACTTTGATAGGATGGACTTTATTTTTTACAACGGTTTTTGCCTCCGCCAGATAATGTGTCAACATTTTTCATTAGTATTAGTTGAATTACACCTAACAACTAAAAGTCAAGTAGCTCCCACTCATAAGCCTCCATCTTCTTCGGCTTCTTTCTTGTTACAGGTTGATGGAAGTTCTTGTTTTACAGCTAATATTTAATCTATAATTGCTAGAATGTAAAATTTCTACAGTCAAACTTGTTGATTCAATGTCCCGATCTGTCTTGTCCGGCCATCAATTTGCATCTCAAGCTTGATTTTGATCACAAGGAAAATTCCTGGAAAAACTGGAGAGGTATTACTGGTCTCTTTTAAAACCCAGCATCACCAGACATAATTTCCTTAGAAATCCCATCAAACTTTCAAATACCGTAGAAACTGGTACCAGTTGTTATGAATTAAACAAAGAGATTGAGTAGTGAAGAGAATAAGACACCAAGAAAGTGGAATACAATCAACAAAAACACGACAAAATTACGTGATTCGTCCAATATAGCACATCCATATGTCACAATCTCGACCCCGAGTATGACCAAGATAAATAAATTATCAAGCTCTCTCAAGAAGACATCACAATTATTCTCAACACTCATATATAATATTTATTTTGCTCTCTTGAGTTGGGATGGACACATGAAGCAGTGAGACGCCTATTGATTGTTGCAACCTTTGGTATGTACACATACAAATTTTTCCACGAAAATAAGCAGCTAACTTTTGGTTAGTCAAGGAAGATTGTTGCATGTGATTAAACTGAACTATGGCTCACCTACAATGCCTTCCACCTTCTCCGTGTCATCTTGTCAAACTCACTGTACTGCATCCTACATGTTTAAACATGTACATCCCCACTGGGGTGAGCTAATATGAGCAGCATGTAAACATTCTTGAGATACCTCAAAAGCTTTTGAAAAACCGAAGTTTAGTTTAAATTCGCGAGCTAGAGGCAAGTGCAGAGACTCAACTTACACCCTTGTCATTCACATAGTTACCTAGTCCATGAATATCCTTATCCAAACACGATGCACTACAAATAGAAAATTCGACAACTAATATTTCAACTAAGCAAATTGTTGTAGTTCAATTTCTCAAATTCAATATCAAATCAACAACTGAAGTGAAT
This sequence comes from Primulina tabacum, assembly GCF_025594145.1. Lineage (NCBI taxonomy): Eukaryota > Viridiplantae > Streptophyta > Magnoliopsida > Lamiales > Gesneriaceae > Primulina > Primulina tabacum. Next base: position 4,654,251 of record NC_134550.1, on the reverse strand, counting down.
AATCACGCAAGATTAAACATAATTCCATCTATGGAAAAAATGAAACTTCTGACAGAATAGGGAGGACAGAGTTTACTGTTTAGATCCTAACTGATTTCATATTATCAGACAAATTCTACAGTAACAAGCTTTGTGTATTTATGACTTCAAACTGGCCTAAAGAGTGATCATATCGTTCATCTCGTGTTTGAAAAAGTTGCACCAAACGCATCAGGCTGAGCATATGTGTAGGCATCATCGGGTTATGCATCTTGAGATTTACTCGAGCGAAAAATTTCAAACTTCCACTCGTCATTGTGTTGTTTCACCTAACTTTTGCTTATAAATTGCCAGGCTCTGCAGCAAAATAAATAAATTTGATCGATGCCAACTCATCTGTATGGATATTGACTGACGCGTATTGAATTTTGTATATATGATCAAAAGCTCTTACAGAACCAGGAGTGAAATATACTCCAGTAAAGTTATTATCTCAAAGTTTCACTATTTCGATTCTATTCTGCCAATTTACATCTTTGGTTCGATACTGTTTTCCTAATCCATTAGCTGTTGGGAAAGCCTGTTCAGTTCATCTCAACTCATTTCAGAAAATTGGTGACCACAGCTTCTAAAAATTTCACATGGAGGATATATACTCAATAACTAATATCCTCTATCAGATCATAATTTTTCTCCATCCCAACTTTAAATAAAAAGATAAATAATAAGTTTGATAAATTAATATCATAATATGTTTTCTGAAAAGCATTATGCAACTCTATGGTACCATTCGTATCACAAATTAATAATTTGCTAAAATTATTAATTGTTGTTGCATATCATATTTTCTTCAAATATGATTATATTTTTTATTTTTCTTAAAAAAAATTATATGTAATTCAATCTCATCTTTGGCTGTTCTTATTGTTTCCAGAAGTTCGAGAGTTGATTTATGAAATTGCGATATGAAAATATGAAGTGTTGTTGATGTTTTGATTGCATTCTTGAGAATAACAGACATAAACTACGGTGGCATCTCAGTTGCATCGTCAGCAGGATTATCTGTGATGTTGGCAACCATTTCTTCTAAATTTAAAACCAATTAACTAGCATTTATTTCACCAGAACAATCCAAAGATATTTTACATCCGTTTTGTCACCATAACCTGAATCTAGATTTATTGTCTCAAGTTCTTAAATAACTCCCCATCTAGACACTACGAAAAAATGCTGAGTTTAGCGATGAGCAAAACCGTCGCTGGTCGCAGCGACATAAAAATTTACATGGAGGGCAAAATTAGCAACGGCTTTGAATTCAACTATGGTTCAAGAGTAAACCATCACTGATGGCAACGACAGTTCTATATATCCCATAGCTAGTCTCAGCGACGGTTAAACCATAGCTAGTCTCAGCGACGTTTTAGTCAAAACCGTTGCTAGAGAAGCCATTTAAGTTATTTGAAGTAATCTTTTCCATAGAACAAACTTTGCAATGTCGAATTCTATCTATAATTTTGGCTTATTTACAATTATTTCTCATAATTATATAACATTTTAGTGATAGTTTATATTTAATTGATCTGATTAGTAGAATACATATTAAGTTTAATGAATTATATATACATTTTATAGAATCGTGAATTCAATCCATTATATAATAAATTATTTTACAGATTCCATGATACATCTTTTAGTTGATAGAATTTTATGTAGTCTCCATACTACCAAATTGAGTTTATACTGGATTTATATAGTCAGTAGTCCTTCATTCTATTTTAGTACTAATATGTGATTAAATCAAGAAGGACATTGGAATAATTGTTAATATGTAATGTAGTATGACAATTACATGTGTTATATACTGCAATCAGAAAAAGGTAATACCTCTGAATAAGCATAAACACCAGCCTCGTTAGATCCAATGAGGCTTCCTCTCCGAATGAAGTTTCCTTCCTTATACATGTAGAGCATAGGTATACCAGTTGAGAGCTCTAAATTAATAACCTGTCGATGAGAACGGTTGGAGAAATAAACCCATCAAATGACATCAAATACCTAGTACCAGTACAAAATTGATAGTTACCTCTTCGGAAGTCAATTTATCAAGATACATGATTATGGACCTCAGTGAATTTGCATGAGCTACAACCATCACATGCCTTCCACTCAAAAGCTGAGGCTCAATCTGTTAAATTGTTATCAACTCAAATCCCCATATGATGAGAACAGTCATAGCAAAAGAATTATAGGCATCACACTTACAAGCTCTTTGAAAAAGGAAACTGCTCTTCCTAAGCACATTTCCAAGCTCTCACCATTTGGAGGACGGACATGATAACTTCTACGCCATTTATGAACCTGCTCACTACCATATCTTTGAGCTGTTTCCTGCTTATTAAAACCCTGTAGATCTCCATACCTATAAACATAATCAATATTGTTATGCTCTGCTCTGCTAAAATTAAAAGCGAAAAAATTGAATGACATGAAGCATAACCAAATTTCAGGAATGAAATTACATTCTTTCATTTAGTTGCCATGCCTTAACCACAGGAATAGATTGCTTCTTGGTGCCTTCACTGTAAATTTGAGTCCATGTCCTTGCTTGTTCAGTTTCACAATGCATCACTATTGGCACCTGAATCATTTTGAGTAGGTTCACCTCAATAATAGACAGGTCTATTTCACAATGCATAACTATAGGCACCTAAAAGATTTTGAATAGGTTCACCACAATAATACATAGGTCTTTAATGAAAATGGTTCTTGTTCCCATTTAAAAAAACATGGTTATTGTTCCCATTGTACATGTAGAGCAACGTTACGTTTGAGTGATATGATAGTTTGACCTATTTAAGGATTTCTATGTCAATAAAATAAATTATGATTAACTTGTTCAATATGCTGAAAGAGTAATAATTACGTTTGCTCAATAGAGTATCCCTGGATAAATATTTTTAAAGCTTTTTCTGACCCAAGGCCCAATGGTAGTGTTCAATTGAAATTTCTAAGATCTTTCACAGGAGGTACATATATTTGACAATCAGCACTGAACACAAATTTCAAATAATTCATGTCCACGCAAAGCGGTAAAATTCTTAAGACGCTACAACATTATGTAAACAAAATAATCCAAATTCGAAGAACCTTCATGCAGCAGTGTTGGGTCAAAGCAAGCATAGCTGTCATCTGAGAACGTATCAGTGTCGATGTATAGATGATATCCAAAGGTAAGGTGCTAATTCTTTTCCCAGCTTCAATTGCTTCTTCTACTCCTTTACTTGTTAATGGCACATCTACACAACCAGTGAACAGGTTCTTCTCATTCCACATTGATTGTCCATGTCTTAACAGAATCAAAGTAGATTCATCTGCAAATGTATATTGATGTGTAGGTAGGCATTATGCATGATAAATTGAAGAACACTGCACAAACTTTGAAAAATGATTCTGAGTGTAATTACTATTTTTCGTCTGAGAAGCATTGGCATCATGGGGAGTGTGGGAGGAAGACAATACGGGATGTACATATGCTGAACGAGATACAGATGCATCATCTGTGCACATTCTGAAGCAGATGGAGTTGTAACTCTTTTGATGCTTCTTGCATCCAATAAAGAAGCATTGAAATCTCTCACTAGAATACAGTTCACCGCCACTTGCAACTATCCAACCAGCATTTATGATTTGAGGAAGAGCAGGACTATTCATTCTTATAATATACCTCAAATGTACCTTAAAATAAAATAAAAAATGTTCAGATTAAATATCGATCAAGACAGAAAGACGGATCATTTTCTTGAATACTTCTGCATCATTCGTGTAAAATTACCGATGACGACATAATAGGTGGATCATTTTCTTGAATACTTGTACATCAATTATGTAGTAATTATAAACAGGATTACATACTATACGGTGGACAGTGGATGATTAACAACCTTTCCTAAGCAAAAACAATTAAACAAACAGAAGACAAGTGTAACATAGGCGGATCAGCAGTGAAAGGCAAGGCTACCGGATTAATAAAACATAAAAAATTGCGATCGAATCGAAGTGATCACCGGACTTGAGGGAAATTCGGGCGAAGAGGGTGGCGCCGCCGCATCATGAATAATTTATGAAATGTAACCAATGATTCTACGTACCCAACCTAAATCCCATCGTCAGTCGACGTCAACTTGTGAGTCTGCTTGATTTAACAGGTCCCGCAGATCATATTTGAAATTGCTTATGAAATTTATCCTACGAATTTGGAGTTGTATCAAATCGGGGGAGAGATACATGGTTTAGCTGTTTATTTTTGTGTGTGTGTGTGATGAGTAGTTTGTAAATTTCTAAAATCTTATTTTTAAAAAATTATATATTTGAATAAACATTCTATTTTTTATAATATAATAAGATTTTTCTATAATCCTTACCAAAAAAAAACTTGATATTTTGAAAAGAGTATCAATGAGTAAATTTGGACATGTCATGGAATCCATGTCATTTGAATTTGGGAAGTACATTATAATAATAAATATGTTTTTGTCTTTTAAAATATAATCTTACAAAAATAAGCTATGATGATACCAATAACTACATCATATCAAATTTTAGGATAAAATTATGATTTTTGTCATATATATTTACCTATTTGTGATTTGACATCTTTGTTGTCAATTTCAATTTCAATTTCAATTTGTTATCTTTTTCCGGTTTTAGTAATTTTCCAACATGACATTGATGTGATAATAACGATACATCGACATGATATTGATGTTTTTAACAGTGTACATCAACATTCTTCTCCAAAAAAACTAAAATTACTAAAAAGTTATTATATATAAGGCTAAAACTGAAATTGACCAATATAAATGACCAAAATCAAAGAAGTAAATATACAAACCAAAATCGTAATTTTTTCTAAATTTTATTAGACATATTATTCTAACGATTTATCCAAAAAAAAGATTAAGTTGCACCAATAATTTGATCTAATTCTCTAAGAAGTATATGATCAACCTTATATTTTCTCAATATGCACGAGCTAATATCAGCAATCGTATAATTGAATATATTAGTTGATTTGAGATAATTGGGGGAGTTTCAACTCAGTGTCATTGAACCTGACTAGAGATGTAAACGAGCCGCCGAATAGCATCAGGCTCGAGCTCGACTCGTTTATATATATATAGGCTCGATCTCAGTGTAAACGAGCTGAACCGAATAATATCAGGCTCGAGCTCATATCGTTTAAAGTATATATATGCTCGAGTTCGATTTGAGCTTTTATCATAAGCCTTACGCTCGATTCATTTTAAAATTATTAAGCTCGTTAATAGCTCGATCTCGGGTCGTTAAGCGATCTCGTTTTCGAGCTCGTTAAACAAGATAATTTTCGAGTTCGTTGATTATTCTTAATGAAAAGGTCAACTAAGATATGAGAGTTTAAGGAATCGGCTTCTCATTTTATAGCATTTTAATAATTTATCTTACACTCAAATTTCGATGTGAGACAGTGCACGTTAATATTCTGCACTCAAAACCAAACTAGCCAAGTTTGAGCTCGCGAGCAGAATATTCTTAAACTCAATCTCGGCCTGATAAATTTAAAAAACTATATCGAACGAATTTTTTATCGAACCGAGCTATGAGTAGCTCGCAAGCGACTTAATACATCACATCCCTATACCCGGCCTAACGAACGTTAAGAAGCTTAACTTTATAGACATGTATATGAAACAACCGCATGATATTTTTTGGCACTGCAACAACTTGAATATTATTGGTTCTTATTCAATTTAAGAGCCCAAACAAAAGTTTCTATACTTAAATTCAGTTCCACCTGTACAAGTGACATTACATTGGTCAAGGCATTCAAAAATTAGCCAGACAATCAACCTTCGGTGTACCAAGAGTTAAACCCAGTACGTTTCTTAACTAAATAAATTTACATGATAGAAAATCATTTCTACAGGCACGATACTAAATAGTAATAGATCAAATTTCAAACCAAAATAGATGTTACAGCCCAAAGACATCTTGGCAAAACGAAAATCAGATAGATAGATGTGTATATATAGAGAGAGATTAAACAACACTTCACAACTAGAAGACTCCATGTGACTCCGCTTTCGCTCCGCCATAGATTAACCGAGACGAGCAAAGTCGAAAATGCATAGTTTTCTGTCATTTCATAACTACAAGAAACTAAAAAATACTACACACCAAAAGACACAAATACTTGTCTTAGAGAGTACTAAATTAAAGCCGAAAATAAACAAGAACGGGAAATATTTATATCGCGATAATATTTCCGCAATTTTCTTCACTTGTATTCTAAAATCATGTTGTTCTCTGGAGCTAATCCAACACAAGCCCTGAGAATGTTCTCAAGCATTGCCCTTTGCTTTGAAAGTGCATTTACCACTGGAGTACCTGGAGGAACCTGTTTTTCAACACAAAACAACAACTCTATTATTATACCCTTTTCGTATCGGCTTAAAATATATGTTTGAAAAGAATGCAGTGGACATCTATATCAACTAGGTGAACCATTTTTATAGAACAAAAACGTATACAACAATATTATAACAGAGACCCAAGTCCAGGGCGAACATGTGAGCTTGCTTGCAAACTTATAACCCTATATGATATATTTGAAAGTTTTATAATAAGTTTTCCCAAAAAAAATACCCAAAATAAAACCAAAATGCGATGAAGCGTTGCCTCGATCATTTAAGTGGTCCTTAAGATTTAGCGTTCATGTTCACAAGAATAAATAAGTCTGAAATAATGAGCCACACGTTTTGCTATCAACGGTGTTTGCAACATCAAAGGATCACATCAACTTTATCAGCTGCTGGTCCATATTGGACCGGGGGACCAAAGTCAGAATCTTCATAAAAAAATTGTATGAAATGGACTAGACTTGATGTCGATTTATTTTATCATGAAAAATAAATTTTGATTCCCATTTTATTAAAAAAAAAAAAAAAATTCCTTGGAGTTCACTTACCAGAGGAGCTTTGGTAAGGTAGCTGAGGATGGTGGCCACAGGGTGGAAAGAATGGAATTTTCCCTGTGAAATTGGAGATGAAAAGAAAATATAAAACTCTATGAGCACAAAATCGAAACGGGCTTTAATGTCAGTACTCAGTACTATACATTCGAATGCTGATATTGCAAGAAATACCTCTTCCTCAGCTTTGAGCTGAATTCGAGTGCTGAGTTCCGCTATGAGGACCAAATCCAAGATTATTGGAGCTGCAAGAAGAGAGTCCTCACAAGTGTTGTGCAACACAATGGTACTTATCCCTCCCATAAATATCTCCGAAATGTATTCATCCATAGCTCTCTTGCTATCTCCCACGTATGGCACATACTATACGTTCATCCACCCCACAGGAAATGCGGTTATTAATCAAGATTTAACAAAATTTTCTATTACCAGAATGCAAATTACCAATATATGTATTGAGTATGTATATGCAAATCAAAATTGATGGTGGTCATACCTTGATAACCACCACATGGTCAGGGTGCTCTCCAGGTTCATAAAGGATGCCATTGCTAGCAACCATGTCGTCAACAACATTGCTTTTAGAAATCTCCTTAGACCGGAAAGTTTGAGGCGCCGACAGATTCATCCCATCATTGTTTCCCAAATGATTATAGCTCACTATCGATGTTGGCTGTAGCAGTAAACAAAATTAAATTAACACACCCAAAAAAAATACAAAACAATCTTGAACATGATGCATAGTTTATCAAAAGAATGTGATGTACCTTGATACCAGCTCCAACAAGAAAATCAACAAGCACTGACTTCATCTTGGTTTGGCCACTCTTAAAATCATCTCCGCCTATCAAACTGTTCCTTTGAATCGCCAAATCAATCAGCCCTGGACAATCGAGATGACTATGATTAATTACCACTTTCGACATTAAAATTTTGGTTATAAGATTATTAAATTTACCTGGAACGAAAGTGTTTTGGGGGCTGCCATTGATGAAGGGCACATTTTCAAGAATACAAGCAATGGCAAACAAGGTTGAAGGAGATATTTCGGCCTCGTTTCTCTCAAGTGAGGCCATGAGGCTTTCTACTGTATCATTGAGACCAACAACAACATTACTGTATCTTTCGGTGTTGGCTGTCCACAACACCACTATCTTGTCCACCTTATTTTTCTCCTTAAACTCCCTAACAAAATCATAGAGCTCTCCAAGTTAATACAAAACTCAGAAACTCATCTTGACGTTATTTTCTCAACAAAAAAAAACAAATATTTTTAAAAAATTCTGGAATATGTTTAAAGGGTTATGATAGTTGCCTAGTTGTCCAAAAAGTGGCTGAGTTCAAATAATTTAAGATGGGGACCAAAGTAGTTCGAGGCATAAGCCGTCAAATTACATTCTCTCTTTCCCACTTCTTTTCATAATTTTCAACATTTTGCAAAAAGACAGATAAAATCACCACCACACCAACTGATTTCTTTAAAAAAAACTTATATATATCAATCAATGTATTAAGCAAAAATTAATTGGGGTGTGATGTATATATAAGTTGTTTCATTCTACTTGAACTCTTAGTTCTGGCATTGCCTGCTGCCCCAGCTGAAAAAAGTGATCTTATGATGTTCCTCATCTCTTCTACACCACTCAAAACATATTTATTTTCTTAATTTCATTTCAAGAAGTAGATTATGTGTGGCACTTTGTGAACTCCACCATCACTTGATCACAGCAAAAAATCCAATTTGAAAAAATCAACAAATTCAACGCCATTAGCCAAGGAACAATTCTACATATTTCAGCATGCCCCACAGAATACACAGAGATGCAAAATCAGTAGAACATCGTCCTAAAGCCCAAGTAAAGTTCAGACTTATATAGCAGAAGACACCAACCTGAGTCAAGTGACATGAATACAATAATATATTGACATGAAGAAATAAAAAAAAACATTAAAACTAAGTACCTAATGTCTTTTATAACTTGCTCAACTTGTTGTTTCTTGGTTCCTTTGATCACGTTGTCCGCACGTGACCCTTGATTTGCAGCAATGAAATCTGGGTCGTAGATTCCTGGGAGTGGAACCATGTGTTCCATGTAGGACCTAAGCTGCTTCTGAAGATCAATATCTAATACTTTAGCCCTTCCCATTGAATCAGCCAAGTTCATGTTACTGATATCCCATCCCCCAAATATAATATCATCTGGGTTCACCTATTCATATTCAAAAACAAAAATCATTTATACTTTATGTAAATTATATTAAAATATACATCAGAGATTCAGAGGAAACATAGGGGTACTGTACCATGGGGAGCAAGCTCTTGAATGGGGCATAGATTTCTTCCCCATTGAAAGAACCAACTCTGATTGAGGATGCCTGGGTGAGTGACCCAAAATAATTGGCTTGTTGAACCTTGTCTTTTGTTGCCCATGAAATCCCTCTGAAAATCATTCAACCCATGTCTCAAAAATTTTGTCACGCTTCCACAAAATGACAGAGAACCAAGGAAAAACCATGAAAAAATGAATCTTTTTGTTTTACAAGGAATACGGATATAAATTCCAAAAAGTTGTTTCCGTTTTCCGTAGAATCTTGTCTTGAAAATATTATACCAACAGTCACAAATTCACAGATTTCCTTCTGAGATTCACCAACAAAATCCCACAAACGTTTGATTCTATTCCATTTTTTAAAAACAAAAAAATTAACCATATCCAAATTTATATTAAAAAAAAAAAAAACTCACTCTCGATTCGCAATGACACCAGCAGTAAGGGTCGAACCATTGTTGCCTCCCCATCCAACAAGCATAACCCTACAAAACCCACGACAAGAACACAAAAAATCAGAAGACACGAAATGAAACACAATAATTGAAATGCATGTGCCATAATCTCGCAACAGCAACACATTAACGCCATAATCAACGAAACTACCCCAGTTTAGGCACACGGGCATCGGTCTTAAACTCGTATTTCACGGTCTTCGGCTTCACAATCCATTGATAGGTGCCATTTCTGTTCTCGTGAACAAGCTCCGTGGTCTCATAATTGTACACGGACTGAATCTCACCATCAGAATACTTGACATTCGGGCTGTCTACCTGAAAACTCTCAATAAACATCTTTTTCTTCGTTGAAAATCGGCTGAGGATTCAACGAAGGAGCGCCTAGAAACCAATAAATCGAAGGCGCAAGGACCCCTACACCTTTTTAGTGCGTGAGCGGTGTATGTGCAATCGGTTGGCGGACTGTAACCTGGCATATATAGGCGGATTGGGGGGACAAGTGGCATTGTATAACTTGATCTGGCCACACACAAAATGTGAACCTTGACCATGCAAATATACCAAAATTATAATTATTGTGATTATCATTGTTTGGGGAAGGAGAGAATCCCGAAAAAATTATTATTTTCAAGAAAAAAAAAAGTTCCCACGAAATTAAATTAAAAATAAATTATTATGATGTAATATAATGAATATATTAATAGAAATTTGGTTTTTCGGTAAGATTTTATGATAGAACTTTGGTGTGATTATCTACATATGTGTGGCACACAATAAATATGCACAAAAAACTATACATTTTAGCCTATACCAGTTAAAATTAACCTAACATAATTAATAAGGAAAGAAGTGTAGGGATTAAGATAATTGTTAACGAAAATTATACTCTAAATCTAATTAAGAATGTTTATCGAATTGGATCAATCCAGAGTCAAACTGAGTATTTTTCTCCTCTTTTGTTGAGTGATAAACACATCACTCTTGGCTCCGTTTGGTACTTGTGATACGATAAGTAAATGATTAATAATTAGAGTGATTAAAAAATGAGATATATGGATTAATAATATAGTAGGATAAATAACATGGTGTTTGGTATGATTTTAAAATGATGGATTAATTTTATAAATTTTATTTTAATGACCAAAATGCTCCAAATGCTAAATAAATATATATTCTTAAAATAATTGGATAGATAATTAAATATTTATAATTATAATTTACATTTATTAAAATTAATTTAAATATATTTATTAGAAATATATTTGTAAATATGCATTTATTTTAATAATTAAAATAGTAATAATATTTTGAATATTAATGTTAAATAAAGTTTAAGTAATAATTTGTAAGGCCCGAGATTTTATTACTGTAATATGAGATTAATCTGAAATGATTTATTTATTAATCGAGATGATTATAAACGGAACGGATCAGACCGGGAGAGCCGAAAGAATATTTGACATGAGATGTAAGGAGAAGTCCTCGCGCACATGCGCGACGTGTTGGGCGCACATGCGCGACGTGTTGGGCGCACATGCGCGAGAAAGGCAGAACCTTTCGCGCATATGCGCGACGTAGATAGCGCACATGCGCGGGATGGGCAGAATGTTTGGCGCATATGCGCGACGTAGATGGCGCATATGCGCGAGCTGACAGAATGCTGGTTCGAACTATCGGCGCATATGCGCGACTTTGTGCGCACATATGTGCGCAACGTGCAGAACATGCACGACGCCACTTGCCTTGCTGCATGCATGGTATGTAAATATATATATATATATATATATATATATATATATATATATATAACTCGTTTATCCTTCAGATTATTCAGAAGAAAATCGAGAGTTTGGAGAGAAGTGTTACTTCGTGATTTTAGAATTCAATTTGCAAAGAATCCGTCCGTTCGATTTTAAATCCGACTTCAGTACTGTGTTCCTATCAACGCAGGCTACAACTGGACGTAAGTTTTGTTACGTTTAGACATGATTTGAAATTATGATATTGTCAGAATTGAATATGAATCAGATATGATGTTTCTGCTACAGTAGGCATTGTATAATTGAATTCAGATTAAAGAATAGACTGGTTATACAATTGTTATGATTTTCAGAGTTGAATTGATTGAGATTTGATATCAGAGTTGAGTTATTACTGATTTTAAGTGTACCGATATTGAGATTAGGAATTGTATTGATACTGATTATGAATTCTGGTAGTATCTCTGTGATGTTGAGATTGACGGGGTTATCGAGACTGTATCGTTATGCCGTCGAAACATCAGTTGATTTAGATTGATCAGATTCAGTAATGATTTCGATTGTATCGTGATATCGTTGATATGAATTAGATTGTACCTTGTTCAGATATGGATCAGATTATATACTGATTTGAGTATTGATCAGAACAGGTTTTGAATCAATTTATATACTGATATTGTATTTATGCGATTGTCATTGCCAGACTAGGTATGGACAGATTGGAATACGAGACTTCGTCTTCATCAGACCGAGAAGAGAAAGGTATAAATTGATGTTAATTGGGAGATCGACTTGAGTTAGATTTAACTCGAGTTTCCCTAAACCACATACTTGTATGGTATTGTTTTTATACCTTTGTATTTTAATGTTATGTTTATTCTATTGAATTAGAAGTAGAAAGCGGAGAACTATTGAGTGAGAGTCACTGACAGAGGGGTTAGATTTTGACAGTATAGTCACTGACCCATTGCACATTGTCAGACTAGGCTTAGTCTTGGTAGATACGCCAAGGCACTGGACGTTTGGTGTATCGATATGCTTAAGATACAGACATTGTTCTTATTGTAGATTATTCGATACAGCTAGACCAAAGTCCAGAAATAAGAACGTACCGCCACCGCGACTGGTAGTAGTAGGTGGGAGACTTGTTACGTTCTTATTCACCGGGATCCCTAGATTAGAATGAGAGATGAGTCGAGTCTTAGATATCGAGACTAGAACTTGATTACAGAGTTGTATTATTTATGTTTCGTAGATTACGATTCAGATATTATTTACAGATTGGTATTGATACATGTTGTTTGATTATGCTACATGTGATAAGATATAATTCATGCTTTTATGTTAATTCGGTTAACTGCATGTATACATTATTTATACTGGGATTTATTCTCACCGGAGTTATTCGGCTGTTGTCTTTTTTGTATGTGTGCATGACAACAGGTGGGACAGGATCGGGGTCAAGAAGACGATGAGAGGAGACAAATTAGAGTGGTGATTCCGGACTTATTGTAGATATGGTTTTAACACTTGGAATCTAGTAGTTGAACCTTAGTCTAGTTTCTGATTATTGTACATTATTGTACTTCTATACTGAGATGTATATTAGTAAATTCCATTACGTTCCGCACTTGCATTTTAAAAAGAAAAATTTTTAGACCCTGTTTATCTGAATTGATAATTAACTCCCAAAGATGATTAAGAAGATGATTAGCGTCTGGGTCCCCACATAATTACAATATTATTGTTTTTTTTTAAATAATTATAAATATTCTTAAAATAATTTGATAGATAATTAAATATTTATAATTAATAATTAAAATAGTAGTAATATTTTGAATATTAATTTTAATGTTAAATAAAGTTTAGTAATATTATAATATTATTGTTTTTTTAAATAATTATAAATATTCTTAAAATAATTAAATATTTATAATTATAATTTATGTTTATTAAAATTAATTTAAATATATTTATTAGAAATATATTTGAAAATATTACGGTAATCATTAAACATAATAAATTAGAATTTAATAAATATTTATTTTCATAAAAGATAAGAGGATAAAAATGTAATTTGTGGTGTGTTGATAACTTATCTCACTTAACTTGTTAGATTAATAATCAATAATTAATTATAAAATTAGGTCTTAAATCGGATCAAAATGATTATTAATATATCTTAAAATTTTAACCAAACATTATATAAGTATGTGATTATTCATATATCTTTATTTAATCACATTAATCAAACACACTAACTGAAAACGACGTTGAATAAGAGAACGATAATGAAATCCAAGAGAAAGGAAAGATTGGATTCCATGAATGATAGATGAGGAACTCTATTGTTGATTTAGTTTCGATTCTAATATTTTTTTATTTTCATTCCACAATCGTTGTTATATTTTCTGTTGTTGTATTTGTGATATTTCATGTTGTGAAGACAATATTTGTTGTTTTTATAGAATGAATAAACTTGTTTAATGTTTCTGTGATACCGAGACTAGTTATTTCTGAATATCTATTTGGAAGTAACATCGTTGTCATAGGCTCAAGAAACAGTGTGTGAAAACGATGCAACTCGAATATTTTAAAACGTATAACAACTCAATCATCATGTGTCTATCGCTCTCCTAAGTTCGTCGATTATTGCACCACAACATTATGAGTGTTCTGAATGCAAGAAAACGAGGATTAAGTCTAAGCAAACGTGAACTAAATGTTTTGATTTGACATGAAAGAGAAAAAATAAAGTTAATTTTTTAAATAAACTTTTTAATAAAAGTTTAATTTGAAAATTTAAATACTAAATACTTGATAGTAAGAAAATTTATGAGATTTTGTGTTAATTCTTGAACTTTGTATGTTTGTTTGTTATTTATCATATTGATTGATTTGAAATAGTTAAAAGTATAATAAAAAATGAAAAAAAAAAATTCGTATTTCATAACAAAGTAAAACTTACAACTCTCCGCACGTTTTAGAAACTTGTTTATTAGTGCTCCTTTAATTTGGCTCCATTGCCGCTTGGATGAATTGTGATATCATCATATCTGTGCTTGACGGCCTTTTATAATTTTAAAACCGGAAATACTTTGTATATTTTTAATATTATTGTTTTTAATGGATTGATGATGAAAATACGAGAAGTCGGGGCGTGCTTAGACACCAAATTGTGCCAATCTAAACCGAAAAATCAAACAAATCTTAACTATTTGAATTGGTTGTTATCAAATCATGTGTTGGATTATAATAATTGTTTTTCGTTGGATAGAGTAATCAAAACACGTGTTTGATTCGTTGTATTATTTAAAATATTAGAGTTGAACTGTTATAATTAGCTATAACTTTTGGTAAAACGACAATCGTTTGGTTCTACTAATGGTATCAGAGTCAATGTCACGAGTTCAATTTTCATTAATTGCAATGAGTATAATTTATTAAGAAGGAGATTGTTATGTGCAATAATTATCCTTGTTCGGTTCAGAAATCGGAACATGATGCTTGAACAGTTGTATGGATTAAAAGATTTGAATGACACTGTTATCACAAAATATAGTTTTTGTTAAAGTGATAAGCATTCGGTCTTACATCATTGTTAGTGTTGATTTTTTTATTAAAATCGGTCTGGCAAAAAAATTTGATTTGATTAAAGATTTAGATGGAAAAAATAGCATTTAATTACATATTAAATAAGTTATTATAATTAATGGTCAAGAACACGAGATGTGTATTATGTAATTTTTATTTTTCGAAAAAACGATTTTGAAACTTATATACGATAATTTTCGAACTAGACTAATGGAAGAAATTTTTTCCTTTGTTAGTTTTTCTCTATTTTTTTGTTAATATTTGCATTATCTTAGTGATAGGCCGTGACATTTGGTATCAGAGCCAGTGTGAGTGGGCGCCGCACATTGTGGCGCGTTTTAAAGCCGTGAGGCCTCGGGCCAAAGCGGACAATATCACAAGTGAGATGAGCCGTGACATTTGGTATGAGAGCTAGTGTGAGTGGGCGCCACACGTTGTGACGCGTTTTAAAGCCGTGAGGTCTCGGGTCAATGCGGACAATAGCACAAGTGGTTTGGGTCGTGATATTTGGTATGAGAGCCAGTGTGAGTGGACGATGCATGTTGTGACGCGTTTTAAAGCCGTGAGGCCTCGGGCCAAAGCGGACAATATCACAAGTAGGCTAGGCCGTGACATCTTTCTTGTTATAAGTATTTTTTCGTAACAATTTTATTCACTTACTTGTAGAATGTAATAGCAATACGTGAGTGTAAGAATCAATATCACGTGTTTAACTTTTATGGATAGTAAGAATACAATTATTTATAGAGGAATTCTCTAATAAAAAATATTGTCTAGGTTAGAAGAATAATCGAAAGTGATGTTGAAATAACCTGTGGGGCCCTTAGCTCATAATCGTTATTACAATGCACTTTGATTAGGGTTAACTAATTACAGCGGAAAACGAGTTTAAAATTTCTTTACAATGAGCCCAAAATATTTCTTCTATAATTTAAATACTAAAAATAGTATTTAATCTCACATCATAAACATGCCCACACGTAATCAAAACCAATCATATACAAACAACTCATATCCTCGGGACATGCCCCGGTATATAAATACATATACATATATACTGGGAACAAATTAATAATCTCAACTCAAACTGTGACTCTCTCCAGAAGTACCCTCTCCGATCTCCAGATATCCTGGAGTACCTACCATTGTCCACACACAAAGACAACAACAGCCCCCTTTGGGGGTGAGCAAAGCTCCGTATGGAACAACCATCATATATACCACCAGTATCTAAACAATGATATATGGTATGCAATGCATGTATGTCGTGGAGGTATCAGGTCAAATGCCCATCCACTGAGCACATGTCAGAATCAAACGAATCGCTATCAAATCAATGCTCGAGCTGGCACACCGGCCTCAATAAGGGATACTCGTATGATAGCGTCGACGAAACGCCATCAAATCCCAAATCTTATATCAATCGTCGGGGCCACAAATGTCTATGCTTTAAGGGTCATGTAATACCAAACATAGCATTGTGTTCTCAAACCCCAGAATCCAATCAAATCATATTAGGGTATCCAAGGATCATAGCTCAACGTGCATGTCATGTATCGATGTATGCATCAAACGATGTGTGTTAACGAAACATTTATTTTATACATCGATATTCAAATCACAATATCGTGTATGCCACATAAACTCAACAAATAAGGCATATAGACATGTATTCTCATTCCAATCAATCAAACCAATCCAACATATATCATATAATACAGATACATGTCGTATGTTACCCGGTCGCAACATACCTCAATTCTTCGTTTTCAGTTGATGTAGCCTGAAGATATCGGTATAATACTTTATCTACGTCAATAACATATTGATTTTTGTACTATATTGGCGTCCGACTTCTCCACTCGAGCTCTTACAACGTCAATTCATATTCGATACTTATTTTCTCATTTTCATTGTCACTATATACATCAAATACATAATCACATGACAATTTATAAATTATCGATAATCATACAGGATTTACGATAATACGATACACGGTCCTTACATAACCACTATATTATATTATTTTTAAAATGATAAGTATACTAATATATATTATTTTTAAAGGTCATAATTTATTATACCGACATAATTAATTCCATAAATGTAATGAATCGTTTAAAATAAAAAAAAATATTATGTAGTGGTTTGTATTTCGTTGTCTAGTATTTTGTGAGATAGAGACAAGAAGAGGCAAATGGAGAAGCCAAGGACGGGAGATCCACAGAAAGCAGTAGTAGGGCCTGAATTGACACGAGCCAGATGAGGTTGACACGAGTGATAGACACGTGTGGGTCCGACATTCTCACGTGTATTTTTATGTGTGTTGATAATGGATGCTCATATGATCAAACATATATATATATATATATATGTATATAAATATATATTGTTTTATACTTATACACATAATGTGTGTGTATATATGATTCATTATATATAAAAAGCTCAAGTTAATTATTAATATATAGTTAATGAAAAATGCTTGATGTACTTATGTATACTTAAATTGATATTCACGTTTATATTTATATGATAAATTACAAAAGTATTTCTTTATCCAAATTAAATCTTTTTTTTATTCTTTATTATCTTTGAAGAGGGAAAATGTCATCCGATGTGTCAATCTAAATAACTCATAATTAATTTCTACGTACAAGCATAAAACCGGTGACATGACATTTAAAATGAGATTTAAAAAATTAGGACTGATTTTATATGAGATTCATTAGCCAAATTATTAAATTGAGGAACACAAAAGTTTTTCTGAGACAGTATGTGACATATCTCTTGTCAAATTATATTAGTGGAAAATATATTTTTATGTTAGATACAAATATTTATCATATATCTATATAATGTTGATTCGTTTCACAAAAGATCTACTCATCGAAGAATTTACAAATTCTGATATTTATCCAATATTTTGTTATGAATTTATGATTATGTTAAAAAATTTAAAACTCTAAAAAATCCTAATCCTGTGCGATCTGATGGGAACCAACATGTCAACTACTAGTGGATCTCGATTCCATGCTAGGTATGATTACTCAGTAGGAGCATCGTTGAGAACCAAAAACAACAATCTTTAATTTTTTGTTTCAATTTTCCATGCATTAAGTCGCTATATTTCCATTGAAATTTGATGGGTTCTGACTAGTTATCGGAAAACAGGAAGATTGAAAGCTTAAACCCTAAAAGAAAGTAGACTTGAGTTGCTGCGTTTTAAAAGATTTGAGTTGCATAATTACTATTAGCTATAGCTTTTGATAATAGGCAAGCACTCGGTCCTACAATTTGTATCAGAGCCAATATCACATGTTCGATTCCCATTGATTGTAAGGAGTGCAATTATTGAGAGAGAGATTGTTGGGTGCAATAATTGTCCCTGCTTGGTAGAGCGATCGAATCGTGGTGCTTGAGCTATTGTGCGGTTTAAAAGATTTGAGTTGCACAATCACTACCAGCTATAGCTTTTGGTAAAGAGCAAGTGCTCGGTCCTACAATTGGTATCAGAGCCAGTGTCACATGTTCGATTCTCATTGATTGCAAGGAGTGCAATTATTGGAAGAGAGATTGTTGGGTGCAATAATTGTCCCTGTTTGGTAGAGTGATCGAATCGTGGTGCTTGAGCTGTTGTGCGGTTTAAAAGATTTGAGTTGCACAATTACTACTAGCTATAACTTTTGGTAAAGCGGCAAGCGCTCGTTGCTACATTAGTTGTAACAAAATGTGTAAGAATTGTATAATATAGTAATAATATGTATATAACTAACTAGGTTTGAGTTCTGATACCTACTCATCAACTGGTAACAAAATGTCTCATTTGAATATTTGATCAATTTGAATTTTCAAATATATCTAAATTTATATTATTTTACTGCTTTCATTCATGTTTCTGATAATTGGATAATATAGTAATAATATGGTACATATCTCAGTATATTAGAGTTATTCGAAATTCAGAACTCAAATCATTATATCTAAATCATATTCATTAATCCAAATATGTGTAACCTAGAGGTTTGAGCTACTTATATGCTTAAGAAGATGGGTCTCCTAGAGATCGGGGATAAGGTGTATAAATTGTCGGCAGATCAGACTTCTTGCCAGATTTTAGGTGGCCCGGCTGACTTCATCTTTGTTTTCTTGGGAATGCTCTTCATTACATAATAATATGCAAATCACGCTAACCAAATAAACTACATTGAACACCCCGCTATCCTTAGAGGTGTATACAATCATTCTTATCACCCCTTTTCTTTATATAATGTAATAAGTTCATCTCACTTAGATAATTTATACTTTGGAAAAGCCAAAAAAATAAAAATAAATAAATAAATAAATTGAGGCATCGAGAAGAGGTTCAAATGGATGATATTTAGCTTGATTTTATCATTCAGATCTTTCAGAAAAGAGGGGTCATCATATTAAACAACAAGGGTAATTTGTAGAAAAATACACATGCCAATGATTTTTTTAAGATTCAGTATACATAAGTTTTTTTTTTGCATTTTAATACCTGACAAAAGACAAACTTAGTTTTTACTACATGTTTAATGTATTTTTACCTTTTTACCCTTTTTACTTAATAAAAAATTATATAAATCCCTTTTTTTGTTAGCCATCTTCTCTTTCCACTCACCATTCCCGATGCATTTGGACCACATATACATTGAATTAAAATATTTTTTTATTTTAAAAAACAATTCACAACTAAGCATTGAACTTTTTGAAATACTTAATTTTACTTGCGAAATACTTAATTTCAATTTTAAAATACTTGATTTAGTAAATGACATACTCATAATGTGTATTAAAATATTTGATATTCGAATATGCAACGCAAGTTCACCAAGTGCTCGTATTTCCTTCCAAGATCTATTTGGATGACATGTTCATTTCATTTAATTATTTTTTTATTTTAAAAAACAAAACAAATTCGCCACTAAGCATTGAACTTTTTCAAGTACTTAGTTTTACTTGCGAAATACCTATTGCAGTTTTAAAATACTTGATTTGGTAAATGAGATACTCAGAATGAGTATTAAAATACTGGATATTCGAATATGCAACGCAAGTTCACCAAGTGCTCGTATTTCCATCCAAAATCTATTTAGATAACTTGTTCATTTCATTTAATTATTTTTTTTATTTTAAAAAAAACAAATTCGCAACTAAGCATTGAAATTTTTTCAGTACCTAGTTTTACTTGCGAAATACCTAATTTCAGTTTTAAAATACTTGATTTGGTAAATGAGATACTCATAAAAGTTAATAAAATACTGGATATTCTAGTAGGCAACGTAAGTTCACCAAATGCTCGCATTTTCATCCAAGATGCATTTGGATGACATGTACATTTCATTTAAATATTTTTTATTTTTAAATTCACAACTAAGCATCGAACTTTTTGAAGTACTTAGTTTTACTTACGAAATACTTAATTTCAATTTTAAAATACTTGATTTGATAAATGAAATACTCAAAATGAATATTAAAATACTGGATATTAGAATATGCAACATAAATTCACCAAATTCTCGCATTTCCATCGAAGATGCATTTGGATGACATGTTTATTTCATTTAATTATTTTTTTATTGTTAAAAAAAACAAATTCGTAACTAAGCATTAAACATTTTCAAGTACTTAGTTTTACTTGCGAAACACCTAATTTCAATTTTAAAATACTTGATTTGGTAAATGAGATACTCAGAATATGTATTAAAATACTGGATATTCGAATATGCAAGGTAAGTTCACCAAGTGTTGGTCTTTCCTTAGAAGATGCATTTGGACGACATATTCTTATCGTGTGATATCTATTTTGTAAAAAAATATCAAATTCCCAACTAAACATGAAACTTTTAAAGTACTTAGTTTACTTGATAAGTACCTAATTTCAGTTTCAAAATACTTGATTTCATAAATGAGATACTCAGAATAGGTAATAAAATACTGGATATTTCTAATATGCATTATGATGCAATTTCAATGCAATTGAAATTTTAACAAATACATTGTTCATCACTCCTCATGAAATAAAAATAACAATTTATTTCGATATACAAAGAAAGAACTTACTTTTACTCCGGGAAAAGTATGCTACTATATTCTTGTTAAAAGTAAGTGCTTATTTTGATCTACAAACAACTTACTCTTACTTCACGATCACTAATGAACTGTGTTCATTTCTTTAAATGACATGAATAAGTATTCTAATGAATCTTAGTTGGAAAACCAACCATGACTGAATTTACGTTGCATATTCGAATATCCAGTATTCTATCACATATTATGAGTATCTCATTTACCAAATCAAGTATTTTAAAATTAAAATTATGTATTTCGCAAGTAAAAGTAAGTACTTCAAAATGTTCTATGCTTAGTGATCGAGCAAAACTTTCATTGTAAAATTCTTATTAAAAATCAATAATATTCAAGCTCGAAATAATCGCAAGTGCACGATGTCAAGTAATAATATAGTGTACAAGAGTACGAGTATCGTTCATCTAAGGATTGTATTTCTCAATTATTATTCTCATTTATTCAATTTTTAGCAGCGATACTTCAGATGATTGTTTACTACTACGATTATTAAATAAAAACTCAATGAAATGGTTCAAGGATTGAATGATGAAATAAATAAGCTAGAATGATTAATTAAAGTTCAATGAGAAATGAATTTGTTGAGAATCTCGGTTCACCTACCCCTCCTTAATCTACTTAATTCGTTCGACAATGATCTATGCTTTCGACGAGATTTCATATCCAATTGAACATGCCCTCTCAAGCTATGCCAAACTAATTCAACTCAGTGAAGTAATTAAATCTCTTTAATTATTTGTCAAGGGTGAATTGCATGTCGTTTTATTAAATCCCTAGCTTTCGACCTACTGGATTATGACTATCGACGTGTATCCGACTTCATATTTCTATGTAAATTGTAAATCCACGTATTATGCTACTCGTTCCTATCACGGGTTATTCGCTCGAAAAACATTGTCCGAAAATCTTCAAATCTTCGCTCCAAGCCTTTTTCTCTTTCAATGCTTTGTAGCTGCTAAAAAGTCCTTGAACATGTCATCCAAATGCATCTTGGATGGAAACACGAGCACTTGGTAAACTTACGTTGCATATTCAAATATCCAGTATTTTAATACTTATTATGAGTATCTCATTTATCAAATCAAAGATTTTAAAACTGAAATTAGGTCTTTCGCAAGTAAAACTAAGTACTTGAAAAAGTTCAATGTTTAGTTGCGAATTTGTTTTTTTAACAATAAAAAAACAATTAAATGAAATTAACATGTCATCCAAATGTATCTTAGATAGAATGCGAGCACTTGGTGAACTTACGTTGCATATTCTAATATCCAGTATTTTAATACTCATTCTGAGTATCTCATTTATCAAATCAAGTATTTTATAATTGAAATTAGATATTTCGCAAGTAAAAGTAAGTACTTCAAAATGTTCTATACTTAGTTGCGAATTTGTTTTTTTTTTCAAATAAAGAAAATAATTAAATGAAATGAACATGTCATCCAATTGCATCTTGGATGTAAATGCGAGCACTTGGTGAACTTACGTTGCATATTCGAATATCCAGTATTTTAATACTCATTCTGAGTATTTCATTTACTAAATCAAGTATTTTAAAATTTAAATTAGGTATTTTGCAAATAAAATTAAGTACTTGAAAAAGTTCAATGCTTAGTTACGAATTTGTTTTTTAACAATAAAAAAATAATTAAATGAAATGAACATGTCATCCAAATGCATCTTGGATGGAAATGCGAGCATTTGGTGAACTTACGTTGCATATTCTAATATCCAGTATTTTAATACTCATTTTGAGTATCTCATTTACCAAATCAAGTATTTTAAAACTGAAATTAGGTATTTCACAAGTAAAACTAAGTACTTAAAAAATTTCAATGCTTAGTTGCGAATTTGTTTTTTTAAAAATAAAAAAATAATTAAATGAAATGAACAAGTTATCTAAATAGATTTTGGATGGAAATACGAGCACTTGGTGAACTTGCGTTACATATTCGAATATCCAGTATTTTAATACTCATTCTGAGTATCTCATTTACCAAATCAAGTATTTTAAAACTGCAATTAGGTATTTCGCAAGTAAAACTAAATACTTGAAAAAGTTCAATGTTTAGTTGCGAATTTGTTTTGTTTTTTAAAATAAAAAAATAATTAAATGAAATGAACATGTCATCCAAATGAATCTTGGAAGGAAATACGAGCACTTGGTGAACTTGCGTTGCATATTCGAATATCAAATATTTTAATACACATTATGAGTATGTCATTTACTAAATCAAGTATTTTAAAATTGAAATTAAGTATTTCGCAAGTAAAATTAAGTATTTCAAAAAGTTCAATGCTTAGTTGTGAATTGTTTTTTAAAATAAAAAATATTTTAATTCAATGTATATGTGGTCCAAATGCATCGGGAATGGTGAGTGGAAAGAGAAGATGGCTAACAAAAAAAGGGATTTATATAATTTTTTATTAAGTAAAAAGGGTAAAAAGGTAAAAATACATTAAACATGTGGTAAAAACTTAGTTTGTCTTTTGTCAGGTATTAAAATACAAAAAAAAAAACTTATGTGTACTGAAACTTAAAAAAATCATTGGCAAGTGTATTTTTTTACAAATTACCGAAACAATAACAGATCGGAAATTATACCTCGAAGTGAGGTCGTGTGATGATTTGAAAATCTTCAACTTTCTATACCTAATTAGGAAAATTACATTTTGTCTAAACAGTGAGGTGAAATATTTTTTTAATATAAGAGAAACATATTTTTTATTTTGTTTGTATATTTATCTAGTTACGACAATAGTTATCTATATTAATAAATTTCAGTTTTAGTCAATTATTTTTATTTTTGTAATTTTAGTCTCTTTTCATAAAATATATAGTATCTTATCAACACCCACGATGAAAAATATTAAAATTACAAATAATTGAGATCACAATTTTCCATCAATATATAAAAGAACATTTTATTTATTGCTGCAATAGTTATCACTTTTTCATGTATTTTATCTTCTCCTTCTAAAACATATTATTTGCTTAAACATGGGAAGAGCATTCCCAAGAAAACTTCTGACATCCTCCCGCGATATATTTTTCTTGAATTTCAAGATAAAAAGAATAGCAATAAGAACAGGTGAAATTCAAGCATACCAGCTAGGTCGGTGATCACTGACCTACATTTTCGATAACATCATATATTTAAATTACCTAAATTTTAAAACGAGAAGATATTGTTATAAGAGAGATAAAATTAGAACAACAAAAATTCTTATTAGATTGTCTCATAAGTAAATTTTGTGATATTGATCTCCGACTTGACCCAACTTTTAACAAATATTAATTTTCATTGCAGACATGACTGACTCGATCCATCTCACACGTATATATTTATGAGATCATCTCAAACGAGTTCTACTCAAAGTAGAAAGCATCATGCCCTAGAGACAAAAAAAAAGATCTACCTTGTGAAATATCTCTGTGAACTTTATGAACCGATCTCTTTTTTCTTTTCCTTTCCTCTTTTGTTCTATCTTTTTCATTATTACTTATATTTTTGGCCATAGATTCAACGTATTCGATTCAATATAAAATCCCCTTACGAAATGATATCTTTTAGAAAAAGATGCTTTGGAAAATATCAGTGGAAAATATTTTTTTAATTAATTCCTACACATTATTATCATTGTACGTAGTCGCCTAATTTTTTTTGCAAAGGATACTAGTTAATTGATACGTTAATTATTTTCTTATATGATAGATTGAATACGTCATTTATCAAATATATATTGAATCAAATTATAATTTATATGTATTTTATTAAGGTTACAAAAAGCCCTGAAGCGTGATGAAACAGTTTAGTCAAGTTTCAAACTTTATAAAATTAAAATAATTTAAACGTAAGAAGCGTTAAAATTTTATTACGATTTTAATTATTTTAAGCTAAAAAATAGATCTCGATAAAAACATCGTAAATTTAAGATTAAATAATTAAATTTTCATGTTCTAAAAAGCAGATGCTTAATGGATATTAAGCATCGCTTAAGCTATTTTTTTTTAAGAAATTCACTAAAAATATTATCTAAACTATAAAGAATTAACTATACCACATGTTCATATCAAACAAAAGAATCCAGCATAGCATAGATGATTTACGTAGCATGATATGTCGCTATTTCGATGAATTATTGATGTTGGAATTATGCTGTAAAAGTGTGCTAAGAAAACAAAGTCAAGAACAAACTCAAACAATATTGCAATTTCCAGAGCAGAAATCGTGCAAGTAGTGTTATGCATCCGCCTCCACAACGTGTTTAATCAAATACATCATATTGAATTTTCGAGATCGATATTGTATATACGATGCAGTATATAAGTGTAACTTTGTCAATGTCATGTGTTTGATTCATATAGGTTAGAGTAGTGCAATTATTGATATGAAAATGTTTGAAAATCAATAATTATTCCTGCTAAGAAAACAATAGAACGTGGAGATTGAGTTGATGATCGAGTCTTTTTATAATGAATCAATGATTGTGTTTTCTTTACCCTTTTTTGGATTTTTTACTTTACCATTTTTGTTGATGTACCCTAGGTTCAAAATGTGTCTTATTATTGGCATTTTTGTCGGTGAACATATCTGATAACATTTTTTGACATTGCGAGCTTAAGCTTCGTACAAACATCACTGCACAATGGACTCATTTTATGAAAATGACTAACTCAAGTTATGATATAATTTCACTCCATAATATCCATATTAACAAAATTCAATTTCAAGTTTATATTTATTTCGTGCATAATTACCAAGATTACAATTTCATATATCTAATTTCGATTTTACCAGACTATCAAGTATCAATAGTATATTTTTAAGCATCGGTTTCTTTAAATAAATAACTTCGAAATAGACAGAGATAGTACCCCTATAAAATTATCGTAAAAATATATATATTTCACTGAATTCGTAATCCACCTATAACTATATCACATTCTCAAAATTGTTAAAGTTTTAAAAATTATTATTTACGTATTTGTTCATCGCGCGCGTAAATTACTAGTATATTTTCACCGTGTTCGGTTTAAAAAATGAAGTTAATTCTCTTCATTATGTCGCCATTTTTGTTTTACACTTTGGCAAAACCTTGTGTGAGATGTCTCACGGGTCGTATTTGTGGGACGGATCTCTTATTTGAGTCATCCATGAAAAAGTATTATTTTTTATGCTAAGAGTATTACTTTTTATCGTGAATATGTGTAGGATTGATCCGTCTCACAGATTAAGATCCGTGAGACGGTCTCACATGAGACTCACTCGTACACTTTTTGCAAACTTCATTCACGGAACCATCGATATGTTGGAATAATTATTGGTAAAAACCAAAAATGGCGGCATAACGAAGAGAATTAACTTCATTCACGGAACCAAAGCGAGGATAAGAACTGTGAGGCTTCAAATGTCCTTTTGCTCGCGGGGACCATTGCCTTTAGTACTCTTTTTGTATCCATCTTATATTTGCCTTTCATTTTCCCTCTTTATTTTGCTATCAGATATTAAGTTTGACATCGATTATATCGCGACAATTGCCATTTTCTTATTATTTTTTATTAGATATTTTAATACATTTTCGAAATAATAACATACATCATAAAGTTGGGGTAAAAAAAATCGAGTCAATTCGAAAAATATTTGATTTGTATTCGAAATTCGAGTTGAACTCGAACATTTTGAAATTTTTTAGTCGAACTCGAGTCTAAATAATTTTGTCAGATAGTCTGCGAACTTTAATTTTTTTATGATATAATAAAAAAAAATTAAGTATCAACTTCGCCACATCAGTTGGCCGTTCAAAATGGTACAATGATGAAGGTGATGAACTCATACAATCCGTGTAGGGCTCAAATCGAGGATTTCATGATTATCTCTTGACAAATTCAAAATTACGTGACAGTCAAGTGCATCACCAAATTCGTGTCGACTTATTTAAGCATATTTGGATACCATACAACAAAAATCCGTGAATTAGTATTTTAGATATTTTGAGACATCTAATTTATATTTTATTATTGTATGCAAATGTGATTTTTCCTATGCTCCTTCATTTTAAATTTATAATAAAATTTTATTTTAAACAAATTGTACTCGTAAAATAGGATGAAATAAATTTAAATAATAATAAAAAATAATATTATTTATATAATATAATGATTGAAAAATATATTTATTAAATGTAAAATAAGAAAAAAAATGTATGAGCGGACTATGAAACCTAAAAATAATAATCGTTAATGTTAAAATGAATATAAGAGAAAAAATGTCGTGTCCCAAACAAATGTGACGTTCTTATAAAAAGTGATTATTAGTGGAGGATGATCATAAAATCTATCTCAAATTTCACTGGTTATAACTAGGTGATGTGACAAAAGGCAACATCGATCAAATTCCAGTGATTTCGGACACAATTGACAGGTACCCTTCGTTTCATGGTCCTCCAGGCTTGAGTTGCCAGAACAATTTGGTTAGTCCTAACATGAAATGAATCGATGTGTAATGTCACAAAAATATTTATGTTGAAAAATAACTAAAATTATAATACAAATTTCTAAAATTAAGGAAAAATAAAAAAAATATAAGACTAAAACTCAATTTGACAATATAGAAGATCAAAAGCACGTAAAATTAAACTTGAAGACCGAAAAAGAAATTTTCTATAAGAACTTTAAGAACAATTGTGTATCTATATATATGTTAGGTGCAATAATTGTCTCTGTTTGGTAGAGCAATCGAATCGTGGTGCTTGAGCTGCTGTGCGGTTTAAAAGATTTGAGTTGCACCATTACTACTAGCTATAGCTTTTGTTAAAACGGAAAGCGCTCGGTCCTACAATTGGTATCAGATCAAAGGTCGTCACGGGTTCGATTCCCATTGATTGCAAGGAGTACAATAATTTGGAGGAAGATTGTTGGGTGCAATAATTGTCCATGCTTGATAGAGCGATTGAATCGTGGTGCTTGAGCTGCTGTGCGGTTTAAAAAAGATTTGAGTTGCATCATTAACATCAACTATAACTTTTAGTAAAGCGACAGAACGTTCAGTCCAACAGTATATATAAAGTTGATTAGGTCAAAGGATTCTTTAGTTAGACCACAGTGTACGTCAGAAAATGAATGGCATAAAACCCTACATTATTTATTTTCTGAGTTTTCTTGGTAGCATTTTAAGGAGGAGTAATTAAATTTTATGCCATGTCTGTATGTATATATGTGCTCGTACGTTTGGAGGTTATTATTGAGATTTCCATTATGGCTGAAACTTATTTAATGGCTTCAACCAAACTTGTAGGGTATATTTGCATTAAATCTCATTATTGATCACATTGAACCAGCAGTCAAAGTATCCAGAATAGAAAGAAGTATTCATTACAACTTTTAATTCCAGAATTCTCGAGAGGATATACCTATAGAGACTGGGCCTCCGCCCTCGGGTAAGATGATTTTATTTCAACCTAAAAAATCAAACTTTTTAATACAGCAAAATTTCTATAAATTAATAATGTCGGGACCATTGAATTTTATTAGTTTAAAGAGGTATTACCCTAATCTGGTGCAAATCATTTCATGATTAACAAAATTCTTTTCCATAATTTCAGTCCCAAATCTTACTAAAATATCGAATTCTTGTCACCGAGTTAACATTATATATATAAGGTATATCTGTAATTATGTATTATATCAAATTCAATAATTTATAGTTAATATGAAATAATATTAATTAATTAATTATTCAAGTTACTTTAATCATAAAAAATAATTTATTCATGAACCTATCAAAATTTCATGATTTTTTTTATTATAAGACAAACTCCATTTTCATTTATCTTATAGTTAATTCAATGTCCTTTACAAGGTAATTAAGAAGCTTCCTAGTATGATGAAAAAGATAAAATTATTTAAAATATAATAATAATAAATTGTGAGGTGCACATGCAAGGACTATATATTGTAAAAAAAATTATTTTAGAAGCTAGGTGGCTTAAAATATATACGATCATGTTGGTGCTTTACTGGAATTCAGCATTTTCAAACATAAAACAAATATATCAAACCCCACGAGGCATAATTTTGTTGTCCGACTCGATTCATTTGCACTCGGGCATCTTTACACCTATATAAGATATATTATATATGCATGACTCGATCGTCGATTCTCAAATAACTGTACTCCTTACAATCCATGAGAATCGATAACGTGATTTTGACAGTGTTACCAATTGTATAATTAAATATTTGCCGCTTTATAAAAAACTATAGCCATTTATTATTGTGAGCTCTAATATTTTAAAACTGCATAACAGCCTATACGTCATGTTTCGATGGTTTAGTTTAACAAAGACAATTATTGTTTCCTAACAATTAATCTATAGTATGATCCGAATCAATACTTTATGTTTTTGGACCAAGAAAAATATTGTGAACGTAATTTAATCACCACTTATTGAACCAGTCCGACCGATTGAACCGATATTTTAAATTAGACCGATTCGATCACCAGTATGGTTATGAAAACATTGAATGTGACGAGAATTAATTCAGCATACGTCTGGGAGATATTATCTTATTTAAACTTGGCCCGTAAAAATAAGTATTTCAAATTTATGTACAAAGAGAAAAGATTGAAATGTAGTCTGTCATGCATTACAACGATTTAAGTCAGACGAATTATTGATAAGAAGATTGAAGTTGCAAGTAGGAAAGTAATTTTTATCAGTAAATGTGAATTTTATTGATAAAAAAGTTTATTGTTTACAAAACACATATTCCATTCATCTCACATGCATATTTAAATTTGTATGTGTTTTCACACAGATTAAAAAATTATTGGAAAAAAAATCGCCCCAGAAAAACCAGGGCGTTCCGAGCTTTCCATATGGCATAGACCGTGCTGAATAATTGAACGTCATCTTGATATATAGTATTCATGGAGAAATGCAGGCGAAGCAATATAGAAAAGTAAATTATTGGTGTCGTGTGAGTGTATGGTTTGTTGATGTATATGTAATATGAATATCATACTTGTGTGAAGCTCATCATCCGAGAAAAAAATTAAACTCTTTATTTTTCAAATTTGTGAAAATTTATGTAACGAGTTCTAAAAATAAGCAAAAACTTATGTGAGACAGTCTCACAGATAAAGATTCGTGAGACCGTCTCACAAGAGACATACTCCTAAAAGTATTGTTCCCTTTCCAATGAAAGATAGAACCATAATCAAACCACTAGGATATGGTTCCGGATTTCCGGTTCCTAACAATTTCTGTTTCAGTATTAAAATTTATTTTTTCAAACTTTAACAGTAAAAGAAAATTAACAATATAATATGAGATGAAATTAAACTAATTCTTCAATAATTATACTTTAAAATATGAAAAATTACACTTTTTTCTCATGTAAATCGACTTATTTTGAATTTTAGTCATAAAGTTGACTTTCATCCGATAACTTGAAATTTTTTGTTGGTTTTAATCTAATAACTTGGATTTTTTCCCCCAAAACCACCAAATTAACTGAATATTATAGATATATGATATTATTTATCATACACCAATTAGATTTTTTTAATGAAGAATCTTTTTAAATGAAAATTTTTGCTTTCAATAACGAGATGCATTCTTGCCGTATTACTCAATTTAACAATCCTAAATTTTTGCTTCGTAAATTAATTTTAGTAAATATAAAACAAAGTATAGCATATTTTGTAGCAAAAGATTTCATCCTCCCCACCTTTATAAATTATTATAGTCCTTGTTGATTCATAATGCATTCCCCTTTGTTTAGTGTGATTAGAAATCGCCCCTTCTAAAAATCATAATCACAATCCAATCTTCAACCAACAAATTTAAAAGCAACTTCATTTTAATCTTTTGGTTTTTTGGTCCAAATCTTCGTTTAGAACTTTTAACATAGATACAACCTGCAGTGCGTTGTACGTATCAACATGCAAAAAAATTGCGCATAAAACGATTGGTCCGATTTCTCCAAGAATAAAATAAATCAAAATTACAGAAGAACACGTAAATAAATAAGATGTTTTCTGTCCTGGATTTGAGTAAGATGTGGGAGGTTGAAAAACAAAAACAAGAGAAAAGAAACAGTGATTTCAGATCAAGAGGAATATTACAAAACTTTGCAAAAAATATGCACACTATAACACAACCAAATCCTATGGAAATGTACATATAACTGGAGAATCAAGAATAATTTTCACTTTGCAGTTGAATTCATCAGACCTTAGCAGGACTTTTTTACTTGTTAGACCACTGGAATTCTATTTCCAGATTTCTTGAAGGCCCGCTTTTGCTTTCAGGCAGTAGAGTGTACTCCCCAGAAACAGCACCTAACATCACTACACGGTCGATTTGAATAGTTACCTTTCCGAATGAGCTCTGCCATACATAGCAACAACACCATTAATGCAACGAAGCAACAATAAATTGTATCAGAAGAAGCGGAAATTCATCTAAATCTTGTTTTTTCTGACTCGTTTACCTTCCCCATTTTACTTTTGTTCTTGCATGAAATATGAAGCTTCTGGCCTTTAGGAGGGCTTTCAAAGGACCAAGCAAATGTTTCATCCCACTCTGGATTGGGGCCTGTTGATACAACCTGAGAGCGTCGACATTTTTCATTAGTTACAATTGTACACAGAATGGCAGCACAAATGGCGTGATCCATTTAGCATTTATTGTGAAGATTCCCAGCCAAGTGATCAACATTCCCCAAGAACCAAAACCACATTACTTTGTATAAAGATTTATTCATTATAAATGGTTATCTACGCACAGCATTTGCACCATTGTAACGTTGTTAGAAACATTTGTCACTATCAAACAAATTTGACATTGTTTTTTGGATCAATAACCTACTTTTCTGGATTGGCTTTTAGAAGAATAATTTTCTACTCAAGAAACTGATAGAGAACATGGAGAAAAACGCCTTCTCAAATGCATGTATGTGTAAAAGACTCGTAATAATAGAAAAAATTTGTATTTTTGTGAAGTTTCTGGAAATTGAAAGATCATGTGCAAATCTGTAAGTTTATATCAGGGAACTCCATGTCGGGTGCAAATGTGGTGAAGTGAGCAAGAGATGCTGGCATGATTTGCAGAACCCTCCACAAACTATACAAGCTATATTTCCTCATTTAAGAATCCTTAGATTCCAACTTCTATATTGGCTGTAGCATTCAGAAGACTAATTTCACGAGCCAAAAGAAATGAACAGCATTCTAAAGTAAACAATTTTGAGCCAAAAAAGGTCAACTCTGTACCTTGGTTTGGCGAGGGGCAGTGTTTCCAAGGGTTAGCTTGCAGTATACACTCGGGCTCCCAACTGATTGTCTCATATTGTTTCCTCTCTTGATGATTACCGTTAGTGTCCCTGGCAAACACTGCAGTAAAAATTCAGCCTTCTCCTGAAATCGTGGTGGGCCTGATTGTATCAAATATTGTAATAAGGGGATTCCATCTGCAGCAGCAATAGATTGTGCTCTAGACACTTCTGCTGGACATGCTGACCAAGCTTGCCTTAGAAGAAATAGAGCATCTAAGGAAGCTTCTTGAGTAGCTTCTGATCCAGTCTTAAGAGATGCAACCAGATGAGGGATGCTTAACGTTGCAGGTTCTGTGGCTCTCAGACGTGGAAAGTTCCCAAATAGTGCATTCAGTGCCTTTAGATACTCATCATTTACTGCACCAGTGGCCCACAAGTCTTTCTCAATTGCAGCTGCAAGAAAAGCAGATTATCAATCCATTAATTCTCGCAAAAATATCAAGCTGTAACTAGATGTCACAAACTGTAATTTATCATTCGGAAGCTGAAATACAGTAGGTGAGATATGAAGCAAGGTTCATAATAAAAAGGTTTATTTCAATATGACCTGTGAGAGTTCGAGAAGGGATGAGTTGCAGGTAAAAATCTAAGAATTTTAACAAAACAGATGAATGGTGATAAGAGTTGCCTGCTTGGACATTTTAGTTTTTGACCATAGAAAAATCGTTTGGAAAGCTGAGATGTATGTGCTTCACTGCAGGCCGGTTCCGGAATTATGTTTTTGAAAGTCGATGTAGGTAAAAAATTCGCACGCTTCTACAACAATTTTCATTTCAATGGAATTAATTATATAAAAACTTTCTTTCTAATACGTACAAGTTGTATATTTTGAATTATAAGCAATCCATACATGTTTTAGCGACAAATTTCATTTTAATAGACAGTTGCATTACTTGACAGAAACAATATAATCTTCTAATTCATAAACCAATAGTGTATTCTGAAGAATATTAACCAAGTGAAGCTTTCAAATATAAGCATCACTAAAAAAACAGTACGCTACCATTTAGCTAAAAATCACAACATCTCAACTTTCTGTTACTTGACATTTCAAATGAACTATTAACAACAAAATTACGCAATTATATTTTTTAATGGTTTTTTTCTAAACAATCATTATTCTCTTTCATGGTTTTATACAATTATTGCACATCAATTCAATGAGTTCGACAACTTTTAATTTTAAAATTCCACGACCTTTCGAAATTATCTTGAAAATTCTTCCCCTTACTTTGAATAGAACGCAATCAAAAGCCAAAATAAGGGCTGTTCGATCTGGATCAACTAAACTAATACTCAACTCTTGCAAATTCTTTTAAAATAAATGTTATAAAAGATTGAAACTAAAATTCAGGCAAATTTTGAGTTTGAAAAGGCAGCAATTGAAAGTTCAAACAAATGAAGCTTAACTACAGAGATGGTGTAAAGAGCGAATGATACCAACGACTATTTTTCTCAATCATCTGAAAGAAAATGACAGAATGGAAGGCAATACATCACATGCAAAGGCAACATGTTATAAAAAGTTACAAGTAGAAAGACATGAGCCGGACTAATATAATTATCATCACCAACAACCCAGAATTAATCGAGCGTACCAAGAAATGAAGAAATTTACCTGTTATAGCTCTGACAGTTTCGCTTGAAGCATATTCTTGAATGGTGTTGTTTGAGAAAAGAAGTTTAATAAACAATGCTGCCTGAACTGATGTCTCAGGGTCACTAGAACCAATCAGATCGAGTACAACCTGAACACCACCAGCTTCAGCAACTGCCCTTTTATTTGATCTACTGTACATAACAAGGTTCTGCAAAGCACACATAGCAACTACTTTCATTTCTTCTGTAGGTTGATCCTCCAGTATATTCACTAAGGCTCGGCAGGCTGAAACAGCGTCTGCTGTTCTAGCGAGAGCTTCATTCTGGAATAGGTCACCAAGAGCTAGAGTTGCAAGAAGCCTCGCTTGCTGACCTTGGGTTTGAGGATCCAAAAGGTACTGGGATAATGGCAATATTGCAGATTTGGTAACTTTAGATTCCCTGATCTTCACATTGTTCAACAACACTTCAAGTAGTCTGGCAGCAGTTTCCTCACATTGATGGCTACTAAGAAGGTCAAGAAGCGCCTCAATTGCCCCACTTTCAGCCATTGCCTGCGCACTGGTAGAGTCATCACTCTCCAATACCAAAAGGGCATTCAGTGCACCAATAATTGTGCTCTCCAAGCCTGAACGAAGCAATCTGACCAAAACAGCCACAGGTACTTCTAAATAGAACTCAGAACTGAACTGCAGAATAATGGATAACACAGATGCAGCAGACTCCCACAAGGCATGAGGTAGAAAAGGATCGGCTTGAAGGATGACTTTGGACAGCTCAGCTACACCACCCTCTTTTGCAATTTCATTAGGCCATGTTACAGCAACGCTGACAAGAGCTCTCACAGCTCTTTGTTGCAAAACAGGTACGCCAGAACCAAGAATCCGTACCAGAGGACCAATCACCTGCTGTGTTAGAGGATCCCTCTGAAGATGCTCTTCCAAAAGCAGATGGGACAGAAGCTCTGCTGCCAACTGTTGCACTGCTGATGCAGGAGAGTCAAGTAAAGGTAGTAAAGGTTCTATAGCTTGCTGAGCTGTGAGAGTGTAATCAGCACGACATTGTGGATGCTCTAAGATATTAACAAGAACCTGCAACGCACTATGTTGTCCGTCTGGTCCGAACTCTGTTCTTGTCAGCAACTGGAAGAGGGGCTCAACCACTTTCGATGCTGATGGACCTTTTGCGATGGTAGCATTATTTGTGAGTATTCTGAGCAGTTCAACAAATGCAGCACAGAGGAAATCTGGAGCTTCATGAAGTATATCAAGCAAGCTCTCGATGACTCCAGCTTTCATCATTTCCATCTTACTCGCAGGCCTATCTTTTCCTAACTTCACAAGAGCTCTAGATACAGCCTCGTGAAGAGAAAAGTTCTGACCATAGAGAAGGCTCACAAGAGGAATAACTGCACCATGTGCAGCGACAAGCTCTGCCAGCTGCTCATCATCTAAGAGTTTATCTAATGCATGGACAACTGACAGGTGAGCAGGACTATACTCAGTAACAAGGAGAGAGACTAAAGGTTCAACACAGCGGGCTGCGGCCACAGTAGATCTTATTCTTGTATTGCAAAAAAGTACACAACATAACTCAGCAGCATCCCCCTTCAGCTGCATTGAATAATTCGACGAAAGAATCCTGCATAGTACATCAACAGCATTCATCTCAACATCGGCAACTGCAAGGGCTTTTGATGGATTCTCTCTCAGCAGTCTAACCAAAGCCGCAATAGCAGCATGTTGCTCCTTCTCCAAACCTGTATTAAGAATTTCCACCAGAGGTCGAACAGCATGCCTTGCAGAATCTGCGTTCCTTACATGATCAGCAGAAAATAAGTTCTCTAACGCTTTAGCTGCACTGTATCTCGCTGCTCTTCCACCTAAACGCAAAACTGCTACAAGTTGACTGACAGCACCAAATGCAGATTCATGTCTCCTTATTTCAGCTGTGCTAAAAAGAATACCGAGTAGATCAGCAGCAGCAGCCTCATATGTATCTTGTGGTCCGAGAGAAAGATATTTTGTCAACCCTTCCAAAGCCCCCGACTCCACCATAACAATTTGATTAGGAGTACAATCTTTAGCAAGCTGGATTAGAATACCAAGCGCGAGAAACGGTGCTCCTGGGCGGTCTGGAATAGGTTTAAGCAAATCAACAAGGACTGGTATAGCTTTCCTCGAAGTTGCACCAACCCTGATGTCATCAATCCTAAACAATCTTTCAAGAGCAACTTGGTCTGGATAACGAATCAAAGCAAACTCCTCGGACAATTCTAGAAGATCGTAAATATCAACATCAGCACAACCAAGAAAGGAGATGAGTCCTGCTGCCACCCCTGAATTTGCAACTGATAGAAGAGTTCCCCTGCTACCATTACAAACAAGACTAGCCACTGCTTGGGCGGCAAAATACCTGTTTGCTGGTTCCTCAGACCTCAACATATTAGCTAACACGGGAATTGTTTTCATGGTTGCATTAGAGCGTATGACATCTCTATCTTGAAATAATACTGCTAACAACAAGGCACAAATCCATATGCTGTCATCCTCTTTAAAATCAGCCTGCAAATTTGAGGCAATAATTGATAAAGAACATGCCAACAAATATCATGATCAATATCAACATTGGAATATCAAGTGGATAAAAAAGGGTAACAGAATATGAATATGAAACTTTTTAAAAATTTCAAAATAGTGAAAATACTAAGGTCTAGATTGGTATGCAGGAAAGGGAATAAGGTGAGAATGGAAACAGTTCTAGAACGGAATGAGTATGCCAATACTCAGTAGAATGATGGATATCTATCATTTCCTATAATTGGTATCTTAATTCGCAAGATATGGTGAAGTAATGGAATACTTTTTCCTTAATTTAAAACGTATTATTAGTAATTTAAAATAAATAGTGTGAAATAAAATTAAATTATTTTGACGACTAAATCAACTTTCACTAAAAAAAATTAAATAACTATTATTCAAAAAATTTATTATTAATATTACTAAATAATGATAATTATCATTATTATACTATATGTATTATTTTAGTTATTATTATGATCATTATTACTCATATTAATTTCATTATTACTATTTTGTTTTTATTGTATTATTTTATCATTTATTATTGTCATTCTTATTAGATTAATACAATTATTAAGTGACATGATTATAATTATATTTTTATTTATTATTAGTAAATGATACATTATTTATTATTAAAATAAAAATTAACTAATGGAGTGAGAATAAGTAAACCCAATCAAATCCGGGGGAACGACTATTTCCACAATTTGGGAATAGTTATTGCCACAAGAGTTGCACGGGGAATTCATATAGCACTTGTTGCAAATAAAAGATTCTGCTACATACCTGTGAATACTGTGAAAAGAACTGAGAAATTTTCTCAGTGAGAACTTCAAGTGCACCTGACTCCATGATCTTGAGTTTACTTTTATCATCATAACAAGCTAGTATTGAAAGAAGCCACACAGATATGTTGGAGCCACTAATGACTGAAGTACTTCTCTCGGACTCATCTTTACTTTCTACTTCAGCAGTTATCCTGGAGATGCTTATGATATCCTTAGTGCCCTGATCTCCAACAGAAGACTCTGTAGATTCTACCATTTCAACAAGAGAACTGATGAGTGAATCACATAAATTAGATCCGTTAAAGTCTTCAACTACTCTTTGATGATTCACTTTTGCAGTGCAAACAAGGAGTGCAGCTCCACCAATTTTAACACCTGAAATTGAGGAATCGATTACCCTTCTCACAATGGATGAAATGCATCCTGTGGAACACGCAATTGTGCTCCCAAGAAACAGGGGCTGAGCTCGGCAGAGCCGAGATAAAATTTCTATAGCCTTGTCCTGCAACAACGGAGGGACATCAGCAATACATGCAACTATGGGGGTAATGCTACTTGGGTGTTCAGCAAGAACTGCCCAAGCAGGTTTGATGTGCCCAACGACTCCAGCCGACCTTGAGAGAAAAGCAAGTGCATCTAATGCCTCTGAGGTCGTTACAGACTCAATGTCAGCAGCTTCCAGGAAAGAAACCAATCCAAGAACAGTTCCAGTACGATTTACACACTCAATCAAGTTATCATCAATTTGACGAGAATGGAGAAAGCGAGCAATTGCAGCTGCTGCATGGGTCTTTCCAATATTTGTCCCTTCACGTAAAACTCTAGTTGCAGGCAAAATAACTTCTTCCAGTGAAGCTTTTTCTGAAGCTTCACTGTCTTTCAAGAGATTTGACAAAGCACACACTGCTTGCTCCGCAACTCGCAACACTGAAGAGTTAGCATGCACCACCAACAAGGGCAAAGCTTCTCTGGCAGCAGTGGCCAAATCACGGTTATCTTTAATTGAAAGAAATATAGCGGCAAGGCAGCGGGAAGATTCAACTAAAACATTTTCTGATTCAGCATTTAAAAGCTTCATTACTGACCAAAGAGTCTTAACTGCAATGCTACTCTGACGCAAGTCTTTCCGGAAATCATATATTCCAGAAAGGGCTCGAGCAGAATTTGCCTGAGTCTCTTCCCTGGGGGAGCTTAAAATTTTTAGCATTGTCTCAATTGCATCATTCGCTGCACTACCTTCACGCAACATTTCATTAAGAGGGGCCATGGAAAGCAAACTTTTTAATGCATCCAAGACATAAACTTTAGATTCAGGCAAATCACTGGTTAACAATGCACTGAGCTGGCTGATTGTTGCAGTGTCTGATTTGTGAATTAAATGATTCAAGGTCTTAGCCGCAATTTCCTTCCCATTAGAACTTCCGTTCTTCAGCAGCCACAATAAGGCTGACACAGCATCAGCACTTTCAACACAAGCACGTATATCCTCGCTATGATTACAGAGGTTTCCCAAGATCGTTGCAGAGTCTTCTTTAGCTTTTGCAGAACCAGTTTCAAGAATTTGAACAAGTGGAGGAATGCCACCAGCAGCTGTAATAGCCCATTTACTTTCATCATTTTCATTGGATAAAAGGCATAGCAATGCAACAGCACACTCTTGCTGCTGTTCTGATGAAAGACCAAGAAGAGATATCAAAAGCTGAATTCCATCACGACCTTGAAGGGCATGCCATAAACTACCTTCATTGTTGCAAAGAATGAGAAGGGATTTTATCAACTCTTCCTGAACATCATTGGCTGCCATTGTAATCAAACCTACAAGCAGTCTTTTAGCATCGGAATTTAAAAGTTTGCTCGATAGTATTGCATTTCCATACAAACTAGCAAGAGCTTCTATTATACGCTCTTGAATTAAAAATGGTAACTGTGGTTTGAACTGTTGCACCAATATTGTCTCCACCTCCAGGGGATCTGACGCTCTGGTGTATTCTGCTTTGCTGTCATATATCATCAAAGCAGAAGCTAAAGCTCCTAACGTATCGGCTACCTGTGCTGCCGAGGAACATGATTCTAGACTTTGGCCGAGACTTGAGATGACATATGACAAACCGCCAGATATATTAGCAAGTGCACACATTGCATTCTCTTGTAAAGCTTGGGCAAACTCACCCTGCATGAATTCTTTTGAAGGAGCTATAGTTGCATTAATCAGAACAGGTATACCGTTGGCATTGGCAACCTCCCGTTTAGCTTCTTTGCACTGAGCTGATAGAGATTTCAGAGCAGCTGCAGCTTCTGCTCGTACAGAAGCTTCATTGCCAGGTCCAAGTAGCTTTAAGAGGAGTTTGGTGGCCTCAGCAGCAATTACTTTAGAACAGACAGATGCATCCTCCATCATCATACATGCCAATAGAAAGCATACATTTGCTTGAGTACTCGATTGGCCTGTTGTAAGCAATTTCACTAAGACGTAAACTCCTCCAGATTGAATTGTTGCAGGCCAAAATCCCTCAGTACTGTTAGAAAGATTCCGCAAAGCTCCCGTTAGTAAATCATCAACCACATTACCAGCCTTGAGCCCCTTTTCTAACTGCCCCCATAATACAGGGACAACTCCTTCCGTTGAAAATATTTTTGAGCCAACATGATCCTTGGCATCACCTTGAGAAACAGCATATACTGTCTTTGCCGCTGCAATTTGACCTTCTGCGGAGTTTGACTTGAGAAGACCAAGCAATGGTGGAATGCAACCTCCAAGTAATACTTTGACCCTTAATTCAGTCTCTTGGCACAGAGAACCTAAGACGGTAGCTGCCTGTATCTTTATCTCAAGTGATCCAGATCGAAGTAGAGAGACAAGTACTGGAACAGCTTGAGAATGAGATCCCACTGCACTGAAAGCATTTTCTCGTGTAGTTATTAGCTCGAGTAACTCCCCCAAGGAATCCTCTTTTTCTTGTGGTGATGAGGACTTCTGGCGCAACTGCTCAATGCATTGTGCAACAGTTGCTAATGTCCCATCTGAATCATCCATGCTACTCCTATCCCTGCTGATAAATAGGATTGTGGAGCATTATCATCATCATTAGATTTAACCAGACAAAAATCCACCTAATGACATCGAACAGAAACGTGAACAAAAAATTTCATAGCTGAGCAGGACAGTAGATAAATGATACTATTTTTTTCATCTGAAGTAATACTTTGTATGTAATACCACTGACACATGTAATATCAAAGATAAAGTTACACCATGCATGTTAATCGGAAAATTAAACTAGGATCTTGAAGTTCACTCAGCTAAAGCAATAAATCTAGGTGACAACAATTCCATATGGAACTTCACAAATGTTATAGTTTTCACTAACTTCAATATAGTTCCAGCCACGGGCCACGGGCCACCTGACTAAATTCTCATCTAAATTAGTGTCGTCGGTAATTTCTAGCACTTAAGTGACCATGGAAGTCTCATTTGATGAATAACAATGGCTATAATGTTAAATGTTGTTACTTAATAATAAAGGATAGAATCTGAGTGTGGGGTCATAATTAATTCTTCAT
Source organism: Primulina tabacum (assembly GCF_025594145.1). NCBI lineage: Eukaryota > Viridiplantae > Streptophyta > Magnoliopsida > Lamiales > Gesneriaceae > Primulina > Primulina tabacum. Next base: position 4,613,136 of record NC_134550.1, on the reverse strand, counting down.
AGATGTACTACAACAAATGAATGTGAGTGAAGAATTTTGGGTAACATTGATATCCGCGTAATTTTTGAGTTAAAAAGAAATAAACCATTTTCAAGACTCAAGTATCTAAACCTTATAAAAAAAAAACTAAAACCATAATATAACTAAAAAATCCCAATACAACCTAACCATACTCTATACCAGGAAAAAAATATCTTACAAATTAAAACCATACATTTTTCAATAGTTGAATTGCTACACATTTATACATGGCATCAGTTTTTATAACCTCTAGCAAGTTATCTCGGACTTACTCATTATAGTCGCTTGCTATCAACATGAAAAATATTTTAAAAGTCTTGTTTCAAGTGCCATGCTAGTGTTGCATAGAAGAATTTCATCACACACACACAGTTCACATCGTGAATATGGATTATATTATAAGTTTAAGAAATCATGACATCAGCTGGATATAACAGAATTCTGGGGCCAAGCAAGAAAACCAACACACCTTGAATTATGTTTCACAGCTGCATGTGTAGTTTGAGGCTCTGAATCATGAATTTTAGCTTCTCCATTTCTCTCCTACAGTATAAAGAATAAAATAAAATTATAGTAAGAGAGAATTCGCAAAGATGCATCAGTTAATTGAATAGAAGCCGAGAAATAATCTAATTCATTTGGAAACAACATGGAACGACTGCTACTTGTATATATTTAGAAAAGAGTGCAAGGTTTTCCAGGAAAAAGCAATGATTGAAATGGTCGAATAGCATAAATTCAGTTCGAGATAGTTAACAAGCAAAACAGCGTCATTAGTTGATCTTTCAGATGGAAAGTTGATCTAACTCTAAGTAAACAACAGGGTGGAAATTATTCAAATTGCTAGGCTTTGAAGTATATGTTACAGAAAAGAAATAAAAGCACCTAATCAACTCTAATCTCAAAAATCCATAGAATAGTTTAAAACAAGGATGACAGGTATATTAAACTTTTACTTTTGCATGATCAACTGCTCTCTTTGATTGTTATACTGTATTGATACATTTACAAGACAAATCACAAATATTAAATAATGGACTATTTTCAGGAGAATCGTAATGATCGTGAAATTCTACTGCGATGAGTAAGCAAGCAAAGATTAACGCTTCAAAATCTATATGGTCGCATTTTATTCAATATAAGAACCACAATGGTCAGACTACATTATAACATTCATGCAAATATTGCACAAGGGATACTCATTGGATTTTAGATCACCAGACCAGCATGTTACAGTCTACAGAGTTCACTACCGCAAATCATTAGGCTCGTTGCTGCCAACAGATTTTTACCTGGTCATTTGGGGAAAGCGTGCTGCCATGGGGAGCAGCAACCCGCCAAGCCAGTGTCGCCGCCAGCTTTGCTGTGATCCCGAGATCTTAACTTCAGATCTGACCACCCAAGAAAGAAACAAGAACAAGCTATAATGACAGCGGCCTCTCAGATCGAGGGGTCAACCAAGTACAAGACAAGTTCAACAAACGAAAATCTAGAAACCACTGGAATCTGAAAATTTCTAGCTCCATGAATGAGCACATATAAAATATCCATAACTTCAATTCAAGTACTTTGCCAAAATATCTCGCAGCAATCGCATGCGCGAATCCAATACTAAAGTAGAGACGATGAGTAGCTAATGAACTGATTGACTTGAAGAAAATAAGCTGACTTTAGCCTTGAAATCAAACAATTACCATCCTACAGAGTAGAGGTGCGTACCCTTTTGAAATCTCGCGCAATTTCGCCCAACAAACTAGATCAGAGTGTTCCCGAATGCAAAAAAATGAAATCTTTACACGTAGAACTAATGCAGCAAACAACTAGAGCAACAGCACAATATGGATTGTCATTGGGTTCTACAGAAAGAGTAATCTAGAGATCCCTTTTTAGATTGTGGAGGAATGATCCGATTTCTCTGCTCAGCTGAAGGAATTGCACTGTAATTAACGTAGAGAGAGAGAAGAAGTCAATGGCATGGACTGTGAAGGGTGTTTTGCTAGTCTCTCTCTATCTCAAACGTAATGTAAATGTGGAAATGTATCGATTCGTTGCTTGAGGGAGATTAAACGCCTTTGGTGATAGATATACACATATATGTTTGTGTAGACAGAGAAAGAAGTGTATGTGAGAGTTATGTGCTGGTAATTGTTTTAAGTGTCAGAATGGAGAGCTGGGGCACGCCGGAGGGGCCACCGACAAATCATACGGCGGCGGCGGCGGCGGCGGCTCCAACATTAGTTATTCGGCTTCAGTCGACTCACTCCTCGTTTTTCTCTTCTTTCCCGATTTCGTCCCTCTAATTTCGCCTGTAATGTTAATCTCTCAATTATTATCCCAATTTTGATGTATTAAAAAAAAGTGACGAAATTTTGGGATCCCGTCTCGTCATTTATTTATTACTAGTACATCGACGCACGCGTTGCATACTTGTATAATATATTTTTTATAATTCATTTGATATAATATATTTTTTATAATTCATTTGATTTATATTTAAATGAGGATCAAAATATAATTATAAGAAATAATGAGGGACTACACTGTAATTTTGATATATAAATTAAAAAATAAATTAAAAAATAAAAAAATTACCTCAATAAAAATTGAACTTATAACCTAAAACCCCAATAAACATTGACTCTATTCGCTAAACTACATATAACTTACATTAAAATTTTAACATTTATTAATATATATAATTATTAAAACAGACCATTACACCAAAATTAGTTACTCTAAGTGTTTCAAACTTAATAGAATAACATAGATTACATAAAAAAACATCTACCATATTAAAATTTAAGGCAAATTATTATTTAGGTATCAACCTTTTCAAATATATAAAAAAAGTATAAAATCCCCTATGTTAAAGGAAATGTCTTTTACAATATTTTGTTTTTAAAAATCAGCTATGTTTGCCCCATTAGGTTTTAAAAAATAATAAAAATAATTATTTTTTAACTAAAAATAATAATTTTTTTTAGTAAGAGAGGAATTTTTACAAAACTTAGTTTCAATTTTGAAATCTTGATATCATATGGCTACAACTCATCAACAAAAATAATTTTTTATACAATGTAGGTCGGAGAAATTTCCATCTACCAATTACCATTATTGCACACTGACGAGATCTGAACCCAAAACCATACGGATCTTTGGCAAAAATCATTAATTTTACATAAGACCCAAAAAAAAAAAAAAATTACATAAGACCATAAGAGGTTATGTTTTATTTAACCTAATTTTTTTTGTTTACACGTGGGTCTTAAATACTAGTTGCCATAAAATTTAACGACCATTGGCTGAAGTGGATAATATTGGATTATCATTAATTTTTCGAGTAAAAAGTTATTCTCAAACGATGTAAATTTAACTTGTTCTTTTTTTCTTGATTATTATTATCATTATGCTCCTGCAAGAGAAAGTATCACTAAAAATTCAAGAAATTGTTATTTATATTTTTTTGTTGTCGATTGTGTAGGAAATTTACATTGAATTTCCAAAAAAATGGTCATATGTCAATGATATCCATTCAATAATATGATACCACGTTAGGATTTCAAAGCAGCCTAGAATTCATCTCATGATTCTCAAAATTACTGTAAAACGTTTACCCAAATCGAAACTCCACGATTAACGAAGCACCCAAACCAATCCTTGGTAAGATGTATCTCCTGTTTTATACATGATTGGATGTGTTTTATTCACTTGCAAAATGGAAGCACCAACATGATCATGTGCCCTGCATGATTGAATCACTCATCGAAATGAGAACATGGTATCGTCTGTGTAGGCAAGTTCAAACTTGGATGACACAAATTTTTTCATGCATTTTGACGGTCGCCAGTGTTATCAAAACTTCAAAAAGATTATTCTTGCAATTTGCTGGAGTAGAATAGAAAAGATTTAAGTAACACCGGGCGAGATTTTAAAATGCAGAGGGAGAAGGACGCATGCTGGTAGTATTCTCAGAGAGGTGTGGTTCTTGATGTACATGTAACGAGATCAAACATCAAACTAGAACTTGAACTAACAATGAGACAACGGCTGAACTGCAGAGAGAGAACTCAAAGCTACAACAAGAATACGGTGGTCTAAACATGTTGGAGATTAGGAAGATGAAGAATAAGTAAGCCACATTCAATGTAAAACCTCATGGTCTGAATTAAGTCATTAACTAATGAAAGCTGAGATAACATGATAAATCATTACTGGAGGACAATGATCGCCCCAACTATTCACCATGATTGCCATTTGCGATCAACAACCCAAATATGTTACATCAGTTACTCAGCATTTCAAAATATTTGAATTACACCGTATACATTGGTTATTAATTTTTTATGTAACAACAACCAAGGCTCGGTTCTGAAATCTGCATCAGAGTCAAAGGCTACAAGTTCATTTCCTTTGTATTACAAGTAGAGAACTATAGGGCATAACAATTACCTCGTTGAAAGCGTCAATTTATGATATTGAAATTTTGAGTTGCGCCGTTACCTGCGGTTTGGTCATGCATTCATCATCTAGCTTTCACATAAAGTAATACATTTCCTGATAAATCTAACAAAAATTTATCCCTGAAGAGTTTCCAAAAACAAAATACTATCAACAGAGCATCTTAAATGAAAGAATGAACATGGCAGATTCATCACTTATCATCATTGCTTTCACAGCTATTAGAAGATGTTTTCAATCTTCTATAGACATCCGTATTACTGCGAATTAGGGAAACTATGAGCACACTCAACAAAAAACGATCTGGAACCGAGTAATTGTTTCAAATCATCACATGAACATCTACGTGATCATCGAATTCATCTATCTCCGGAACTTGAAAACAAGAAACAAATTGCATTACCTCCCAAATGGCTTCATGCTGCTCCATGGAAACTTTGCATCTGAGCTAGCGACAGCCGGCCGAGTATCGCGGCCGGCATTGCGTCGGTTCCCTGCTTTCCTACCCCTATTAGACATCCCGTTATCCTTCCTCTCGTCGAGCCAATGCGACTTCTTCACAGCTTCCGGATCCTCCACAATGCTCGATTTCGACTGCTTGTTCATATTCCTTCTCTCCTCCTCGATCACCTTGATCGGGAAAAGATCCGGACTTATAGACAACGGGTTCTTCAGGGTGACGTAAGCTTTCTTGTAATCGGGCCTGGCGATCAACAATCCGCCCCGCTTCTTCTTCTTCCCAAGCATATTAAGTGTTTCCACTTTCTCCACTTCGAATCCGTACAGAGATTCCAAAACCCTCTTAATCTCGATCTGCAAAACCAAAATACACAAGAAATTAGAACGGTAAATAACAGCAGTTCTTCCATTTTACCTTCCAAATCGTGAGCTGACCTTGGAAACAGAGGGGATGGTTTTGAGAGCGATTTCCGAAATGTTGGAAAAGGACGAAGGCATGAGGAGTTTTATGGGTATGTTGGCAAAGCTCACCACTCTTCTGCCCAATCTACTTCCCATTTTCCTTCGCTCTCCTTCCTAGGGTTTGCAGAAAAGATTCGATTAGGTTTGATGGAGCTCGAAGCCGCAGTAATGGCGGATTCTTGTGGTGCCAATTGGTGTTGTTTGGGTTTGGGCCTTTCCGGTAATACTCAATTGGGCTGGACTTTACCCATTTTCAATGATCCATCGACGATGACTCATTTTAAAATATGATATTGTCAAAAATTGGTGATAAATTATAGATGTAATTGTTTGATTTCTTATATTCAATAATGTTTCCTAAAATAGAATGAGAGCCTTTTATATGAGAAAATAATAACAACTAATAAATGTATTAGTCTATAAACTTTGAAAAAAATTTATTATTTTAAAAAAACTTTTATTTGTGTCATTTTTTTGTAATTATAATCATAAAAAGATATTATAACATCAAACATATGTATACATATTTAAATACGGATATCATTTTATACCGTCCTAAAAATTCCCAGGAAAAACCGCAAAATTGCCCGTATAAAAATCAATGGTCTTTTATACCCTTTGTTTCATAAAAAAAAAAAAATCAACCAAAAATTTTGTAGACAAGAACTTGAACTTTTTTCTTTTTTAAAAAAAAAAAAAACTCATATGAGACAGACTCACGAGTCAATTTTGTGTTAGTTAACCATGAAAATGTATTATTTTTATGTCAAAATTATTAATTTTTATTATAAATATGTGCAGGGTTAATTAATCTCACGAATAAATATATGTGACATCGTCTCACAAGAGACATTCTCAATTAAAAAATAAGTGAAATTATCGAATGAGATTTTCAAATTAAAACACTCTATCCATAATTTCCATTGAATCATAACTTTAAGTATCTATTTGAAATGAGCTGTGAAATGTGATGACGGTTAAATTATACTTTTTCAGCTAACGAAATCCAGTTGATATGAAATCTTAATAATTTAGTTGTACGCACTCACTAGATATTTCTCTAAAAGAAAATTATCATTTTTGCATATTATAATTGTTATTACGAGATTATTATATTGATACTCCAATCCATTTTATTATTTTTTGTGTAATGTTACGAAATTAGCCTTACTTAAATATTTGATCACACACACATCTCTGTTGTGATTCACTAGTGGGTAATGCAAAAAAGATTTCGGTTTAGGTAGGAAATGTGTGTAAACATCTTTTTCACATTGTTTTGTTCTTGGATCCAGATGTAACAATGATGATACATACAATGTAATTTCTTTTTCGGTATGTTTCTGTTCTCCCCCTAACATTGGGAAGATTTCTTCATCAAAATGACAATCAGCAAAATGTGCTGTGAACACGTCGCCTGTCTGAGGTTCAATATATCGAATGATTGATGGACTATCATAACCGATATAAATTCCAACCTTTCTTTGAGGTCCCATTTTCTTTCGTTGCGGTGGTGCAATAGACACATACACCATACATCCAAAAATTCTCAGATGAAAAATGTCTGGTTCTTTACCAAATGCAAGCTGCAATGGGGAGTATTTATGATATGCACTTGGTCTGATGCGAATTAATGAAGCAGCGTGTAAAATTGCATGTCCCCATATAGAAATAAAGAGCTTTGTTTTCATAATAATTGGTCTAGCAATCATTTGCAGACGTTTAATCAATGATTCAGCCAATCCATTATGTGTATGTACATGAGCAACAGGATGCTCAACAATGATTCCCATAGACATACAATAATCATTGAAAGTTTGGGAAGTAAATTCACCAGCATTATCAAGTCTAATTTTCTTGATTGTATAATCGGGAAATTGATTCCTCAATTTTATTATTTGAGCAAGTAATCTTGCAAATGCAACATTTCGAGTTGATAATAAACATACATGTGACCATCTGCTGGAGGCATCAATCAATACCATAAAGTATCTGAATGGTCCACATGGTGGATGGATTGGTCCACAAATATCACCCTGAATACGTTCAAGAAACATTGGTGATTCAGTTTGGATTTTGACTGGTGATGGTCTTATAATAAGTTTTCCAAGAGAACATGCTTTACATTGAAACTTATTATTCTGAAAGATCTTCTGGTCTTTCAGTGGATGACCATGTGTATTTTCTATAATTCTTCGCATCATTGTTGAACCAGGATGTCCCAATCGATCATGCCAATTGGTTAATATCGAAGAATTATCAACTACCATGTTTGATTCAATGGGACTTATATGTGTATAATGCAATCCAGTAGGGAGCATTGGTAGTTTTTCAATCATATATTTCTTTCCTGATTTATATGTGATAAGAAACATATATTTCTCATTCCCTTCATTCATTGTTTGAGTATCATACCCATGTGAATATATATCATTAAAACTCAACAAATTTCTTTTCGATTGTGGTGAATATAAAGCATCATTGATCAAAAATTTTGTACCATTAGGTAACAAAAATTGTGCTTTACCACATCCTTTAATCAAGTCTACAGGACCTGATATTGTATTCACCGTTGTTTTTGTTGGTTTTAGTTCCAAGAAATATCTTTTATCTCGGAGGATAGTGTGCGTTGTACCACTATCGGGTATGCAAACTCCAGCTTTGCTCATAGCATTTTCCATATTTGAACTTCAAAAAAATATGCAATGAAATAAATTACTTGCAATATATATTTAAATATAACACAAATCATAATTATACAATAAAACATTATTCTATGAATACATGAAAAATAGATTATTGTACATTTATATTCTACCATTATATTGTTCATTTTCAGAGAAATCGTTGAGAAAATCTGCAGCATCAATATTGTTTATTTCTATCCCACCAACATATTGATCATTTCCAGAGAAATCATTCATAAAATCACCAGCATCAAAATGAGTTGAATCACTCAAACGGTCACTGCGTTCAGTGAAGTTGGTCTCCTTTTCTTTCCCCTTTAATGATTCTTTATAAAGTTTACAAAGGTGCTCAGGGGCTCGACAAACTTTGGACCAATGTCCTGGAGTACCACATCTGTAACAAGAACTTTCATATCTTTTTGAGTGCTTCTCATTAACACTTGTATTCTCATGATGCCTTTTCTGTGGATGGTTTGGGACGTTCTTTTGAGATGAGTTATAAAAATAACTATCTCGATTATTTTCAAAACCACGGCCTTGACCACGACCACGGCCAATTCCACGTCCACGTCCACGTCCACGACCTCGACCTCGACCTCGACCAAAACCTTGTCTTTGAATTTGATTTTGGTTTCCAAGTTTAAATTCATTTTTACTTACAGCATTTACTTCTGGAAATGCTGTTGATCCAGTGGGTCGGGACTGATAATTTCTCATTAATAGCTCGTTGTTTTTTTCCGCCACAAGAAGACAGGCGATGAGTTCAGAATATCTCGCGAATCCACGTACTCTATATTGTTGCTGTAGAGTAATATTTGATGCATGAAACGTGGAAAATGTTTTTTCAAGCATCTCAGATTCTGTGACCTCATGTCCACAAAATTTTAATTGCGAGATTATTCTATACATCGCCGAATTGTAATCACTGGCTTTTTTAAAGTCTTGGAATCTCAATGTATTCCATTCATCCCGGGCGGTCGGAAGTATAACTTCTCTTATATGTTCGAATCTTTCTTTTAATCCCTTCCACAAAGCCATGAGATTTTTTTCAGTCAGATATTCACATTTCAATCCATCGTCGAGATGTCGACGCAAAAATATCATGGCTCTTGCCTTTTCTTGTGACGTGCATATGCCATTTTCTTTAATGGTCTCGCTTAGACCCAATGACTCAAGATGCATTTCTACATCTAGAGTCCATGGCATATAATTCTTTCCCGTGATGTCGAGCGCAACAAATTCGAGCTTTGTTAAATTTGACATGGTGGTACTAAAAAATTACGATGCATTTTATTAGTTAATAATTATTGCAATACAAAGTAACGGATAAACAACAAGTACAAGTATTTGTAAAAATAAAGAAAACACACGAGGAGGATATTCTCCGATAAATAAAAGACTCGTGAGTATGATAACCAAAATAATTAAAAATAACCTTGAGAAAGCCATCTTCTTTTTTCTTCGAAAAATTTGATGATGAATAATTTTTAGAGAAGAAGAGAAAGTTGGAGTGATGGAATGTGTTTGTGAGATCATATTTATAGGGCAAAAAATAGCCGTTGTTTACCATTTATGACCGTTGGGGTACAAAAAAAAAATAAATAAAGGTATGTATTTGTATAATTTTATGATAATAATATGATATATATAATATTAGACGTGTTTAAATAATTATGTATATCATATCATAATATTATAATGAGTGTCATAATTTATTTTGTTTAAAAACCTTATAGGCTTTTATACTTGTCGTATCCCTTACCGGGAGTGTGGGATGTCGTCTTAACATCCTCCCAGGATTTATAACAAGTTTATGAAAAATTTATTTTTATTATTTCTAATAATAACATTATATTGTATATTAAATAAATACACAATAAATAAATAACAGTAAAATAAATATAATTATTTTTGTTACCTTTTTCTTCTGTTTGGAGCTTGGAAAAGTATGTAGGACTTTTAGAGCTTCGTGCTGATAACGTGTTGTGAAAAAGTAAAAATTTATGGTAAAAAGTAAAAATCTCAAACTCTCAAAATTTACCAAACTACACACTTTATAATATTTTTCTCTATACTCAATTGTGATTTTCTTCACAAATGAGAGATCTATTTATAGGAAATCTTTACAAATAATCCAAAAATAAAATACATCATTACCTACATCATCACACACTAATTTTCAATATTTACAACTCTTATTTTCAATATTCAAATATTCAACATTCAAATATTCAACATTCAAATATTCAATACTCACATTTTAAATATATTTTTCAACAATTACGAGATTATTATACTGATACTCCAATCCATTTTATTATTTTTTGTGTAATGTTACGAAAGTAGCCTTACTTAAATATTTGATCACACACACATCTCTGTTGTGATTCACTAGTGGGTAATGCAAAAAAGATTTCGGTTTAGGTAGGAAATGTGTGTAAATATTTTTAAAAAAGACAAAAACTTGTGTGAGACGGTCTCACGGTTCGTATTTTGTGAGACATATATCTTATTTAGGTCATCTATGAAAAAGTATAACTTTTTATGCTAAGAGTGTTACTTTTTATTGTGAATATCGATAGGATAGACTCGTCTCACAGATAAATATTCGTGAGATCGTCTCACAAAAGAACTACTTTTTAAAAAATATTATTAATTTATAAAAAAATACATAATTATTTTTAAAAAATATTTGTTTTTTTGTGCAGAGAAGATCGCGAAAGTTGAAAAGCTTATGATAATGTAATTAGTGACGTTAATAGTGAGGTCAGATTGAGTCATCATTTCTTTTATTTTCTTTTTATTTTATTTTTTGCAAGGAGTCGTGGTTGCTTTGAGTTCTAACCTATTCCTAAACTAGTGTGTGCCATCATTATGTTAAGATTTATTGGAGCACATCACACGCACACATAACATATATATATATATATATATATATATACATACATATATATACTCATGACGTGTGTTCTATAAAAAAAATTGGAGAATACAATATCGGGCTTAGGTACATGTTTCTTTTGTTTACATCGATCATGAGTATGTTATAACAAGATCGAATGTAGGATAATAATCTTCATCGATTCGGATTAGGATCTCTTTCATCCATCATTTATGACTTATATCAAGAGACGGATATGAAGATTGTAACAAAGTTAACAGTATGATTGATCATAACTAAATATAAAATTTTATTATTGCCTTTGAGTTGTATTATGGACTCTGCTTGTCTGCCCTAAAGGTTGCCCACTTTTCATCCATTTCCGTTTCATCTTTCTCACTTTTTTTCACACAGTACAAAGTGTGATATTCGTCTGTTCCCTCGACATCATTGGATTGCACGAGACCACATTTTAAACTTGGTAGGATCCGTGCAGCTTTAATTGATATATCAGTATCCACTGGCTATGAGGTGTGGGTCTGCCCTACTGGCTATTGGTTTTCATAAACACCAGTTGCGCCGTGATTTGGGGAATATATCTCGTAAATGTTATATTTTACTATATATAAAAATGTGACTTTTATGCTTCTATCTTAAATCTTACAAGTTTGAATCTAATAAAGAAAAATCAGTGCCGTTGTCATTTTTTTAAATCCCCAAAAGATAACTTTTTTTGCATGAAAAATTAAATTTATTTGAAAATTTTTAAAAGAAAGTTATAAAAAATCAGAAAATTTTAAATTAGCTTTTTAATTTTACAAATTTAGTTTCCAAATTTTTTTTAACAAAAATATGTATAAAAAACGAAAAAATTATCGACTATATAAACACGCAGCGTGTGGATGCACGCAGAGAGTCACTAGATTGTGCCATATTATTAAGATAGTATAGATATACAGGAGATGCAACTGCTCAATGTGATAAAAGCGTCTCTATATGCAATTGCTAGTTGTCCCATTTCGGACAACATCAATGGATATTTTCAGCATGTCTTTGGATCCATTCATGGTGTGCGCCACACCGACGCAACCTTTTGATAACCTGTCGGTGCTTACAAATTCCTCAACATATTGTTCTTTTGAAACAATTTCTATTAGGGTTCATCCCACTATCTAGACTTAAACGGGTTTAAGTTCGTTAAATAATTAATGTTATGATTAGAAATATGCTGAAAGATGATGAATGAATAAACACTTCGTAATATTTTGTGAGCGACTTGTCAAATCAAGCTGAGTTAGTAGCTCAAGTTCAATTCTTGATCAGACAAGGTAATACAAGCAACTAAAATTGTTTAAAAGTGCAGAAGAAGCTTGTGGTACAAAGTGAAGTTATAATATACTTGAAGCAATAAACTATAAGAATGGATAATCTTAAAAGTAAATAGAGCCGATAATTTGTTTGGGGAAATTCGAAGATAAAGCTTTTGCATCTCCTTTTATTCTGTTTCAAGAAGAACTCTAGTGTAGAATATTTGATGGATACAAACCATTGTACAAACTCACTTCAGTTCGGCGTAGCACTTATGTTGAGTTGTAACTCCAAGCAACTCTTCAACAACCGCAACTTGTCCACAAACAAACTTTTGACATTTTACAAAAGATACACAACTCAAATAAGTTTAATACAAAAGATTGAGTGTGAAACATTAAGATGCAAAAAATATCCTGAAATGATCTGATAAGAATTTGTACTTCGTGCAATAAGATCGATATAATATCTATTGAAAGAGATGCTTAGAATGCTTCAAAAATGCTCGAATACATAAAAGTGTTGTTTCAGTAGTCCAAGCACTCTGAAGCTTTGGTCTCTTTATTGATGTTGGTTCCAACATTAATAAATGTATAAAGTACTTACGAGATTATTCTGGTAATTTTCTCTTTAATTGACCCAATATAAGAAGAAGAGGAAGAAGTTTACTCAAGTAGTATAAAGAAAACCAATTGAAGAAAAGGAACAAGAACGACAAGAACAAAGCATATGGAAAAAACAACACTTGCTCCGGCTCAAACAAGACATCCGCCATTACCAACAGATATAACATATCCGGCAGAGATTAGAGAAAAAAGATGAGCAACCACGCATAGCCAACACATATTATACATTATATAATGCATGCACGTGTTGTATGTTTTTACAGTCGGTTTATTTTATAAAATATTTTGTTAAAAAAACTATAAAAAATATTCGCACACCCTCAAATACCGAGTGCTTAATAATGTCGATCAAGATTTCGGCTAGGTAGATCAACAATCCTCTACTGTTCATTTTAAGCGACCCTTAGAAACACAGATTTGTTAAGGGTAAAGACTTGCTAATTTGATAGTTCAGATTTTCAATTATTTTGAAAATTCATCGAAAATTTGATTGTCCATCAAATTATTAATGATAAAAAAATCAAAAACCAAAATGAGCCAGTAAAATCTTTATTATTATATCATACTTGAGTATCTCATATTAACCACTTTGGTATGCAATGCGAAGCCAAAGTTTATTTCTCAGTCTTACCCTCCATAATTTATGTTACATTATGGTGTGAGCTTATTTATAATATTCATATATCTCTCTTCATCTTCTTCTCATTTTTTCTCAACTTTTTTCTCTATTTTATCTCAAAGCCCACATATTTTTTCCTATCTACACTACAAGAAAAACGCCCAACGACAACGGTGAAAAACCATTGTCGTAACCCTTTTAAAACTGTTGTTAAAAGCTGTGCTGTTAAAAGAGACGCTCAAACAAACACAACGGTTAAAAAGCGTTGTCTTTGCCTGAAAAGACAACAGTTTTTCGCCGTTGTCTTTGACCGCATCATTTAACAACACAGCTTTTTACAACGGTTTGAAAAGACCTACGATAACGGTGAAAAACCGTTGTCTTTTTTCATAAAAAAAACAAAAAAATAATGATAAAATTTATTTTATATTTTTCAGTATTATAAATCATTCAAAATTCGAAATAAAATTTAATATAAAATTTTTATAAATTATTATAAATCACTACATGTTCAAAATTCGAATCATAATTATATGTACATTAAAAAATAGATCTATACATTAATCTTGATAAACTTGGAATCTTCACTTTAACATATATTATCACCCGACTCGAGCTACTACTAAACTGTAAATTATTCAACAAAAACACAAAATCATTAACACAATGCAAGTAAATATAATGTTGAATTTTCTCGAGACAAACATGCTTTGCTATGTTTCTATAACATGGCATGTCGAAGGAACGAACCTGAGCAGGAATTAATAATATTCATATCTCGAGACAAAGATATTTATTTTTTCAAATAATTAAATTATGTGAATAAAGGAAAATCATGTGCGATGGTTACTGGTATCGAACAATGTTTGTGGTTTTTGTCAAATTATTAATAATATTCATATCTCTCTCCATCTTCTTCCAAGTTTTTATCCAAAATCTCTCTATTTTATCTCTAATTTCACTTCTTTCTTTTTTTTCTCTTTTATGGTTTTATTTAAAATATTTATTTTATTCATATCTCTCTCCATCTTTCTTCCCCCTCTACTCTCACATTAAGCAAGTGGATCCCCTTAATTATGTGGGGTTTTCGCTATTAAATAATACATTTATTAATGTATTGAATTAAAATTAAGATTCATGTCCTTGTTCAATAATCTTTTTTAAAAAAAATAGAGATTATATTGAAATTAAAAACTTTAGAGATTTTTTTAATAAAATGTCAACTATTACATAAAACAAGGGATATATTTAAGCATAAAACAACCATAATGTCAAAGTTTAGTTAATATAAAAGGCTCGTACTTAATAATGATTGTGAGACGATCTCACATATCTTTATTCGTCATACGTGTTAACTATATCCATATTTACACTAAAAAGTAGTATTATTGGAATAAAAATTTATAATTTTTCATAAGTGAACCAAATAGAATATATGTCTTACAAAATTGATCCGTGAGACCGTCTCACAGTTATTTTTTTGAATAATGAATGAGTTACATGAAAAATCATCTTTAAAATTAAACAAATAATTTCTTAACTTCAGTGCACTCTAGTTGGATTATCCGCAAGTGCAGTTTTGGTGTCGGATATATTATTTGTGCATAGATAATGTATATAAGTTTCATCAATCAAAGTAATTCATCAATTATATATTTGGATTCTACTCCTATAATAGAAAATTTTCACAAAGCACCCTAATCATCTTGTTGCCTGGATATGGTTTTTTGTAAGATCGATCGATTGTCGCTTTACTAAAAGTAATAGCTGATGGTATTAATTGTGCAACTCAAATCTTTTAAATTTTACAGCATTCAAAACATCACGTTTCGATTGCTCTAACAAATAAAGACAATAATTGCACTCAATGATTTTGATTCTCAAGTTAATCAAAATTAGTTTTAAATGAAATATTTTTACTTCTTTATTTTTTGTTTTTGCATATTTAGTATGTATATTACCATATCATTGATATAATAATGAATATTACTAACATGATATAGAACATTTATATATATCTGAAGTCATGTTACCCAAAAAATTCTGATCTAAATATTCAAAAAAGAATTATTTCACTATGACTATTTTTTTATCGTTTAAACGGAATCCGTAAAAAATATATTTAACACGGATTAATAATTACAATTGTGCACTTGAGGATAATTTTCATATATAATTTTCCGATATGAACCACGACTTTATTCAAATAAATTGGTTTTAACCATTCGGGTTAATCAAACACGATGCAATGATGAAGACAATTTGTTAACGATCGTGCACACACTTACGTATAATATAATATACGAATATTTGTATTATCTATATATATTGCTAAATTTTTAATTTTAAAACTAAATACATATAATAAATCATTTGCTTTAATTTATTGGTGTGACATGAAGCAGTTTTTATTTACTATTATTATTATTTTTATTTTTCAAGGGCAGTTTTCTTTTTTGCCCATTACACGAAGAAAATAATTTAAAAATATATTTTTCCTATATTCATTTTTTTATCAAACAAAATGTAAATTAATTGAAAAAAGATTTGTATTTTCAATTTTTGAAATGGCCTTACCAAATTTTACCTTAATTAAAATTAAAATCCCCCAATTGTATATCATTTTAAGGGATTTTAAACACTATTAATTTTTACACAAGAAAGCTTCCTAATTTTTTTAGGATATCAGCGAAATTTTATTGTAATTAATGATGATAAAGACTAAAGAGTAATAACTAAAAAAGAACAAATGTAAATCTCAAAAAAGTGGATAAAGAATGACGGGATGACTTGCTCTTCCTTATTCAATTTGTTATCTAGGTGTAAATCACTTATTGCTAAAAAAATGAGAGATCAACATTAAGTACATTTACATGGAACAAAACGAGCAGGTGATTTTTGGCTTTTGAGGCATTGAACTATGATAGAGGCACGCGAACTATTCGATCCCCCTCCGGCTAGGTTGCAAGAGATTATGTGTAATTCTCGGTCGTCCCTATACCCATGAGATATGGTATATATTTTTATTGTTTACTTTTTTAATACGATCGATATATATATATATATATATATATATATTATTAGTATAAATTACCTTTATTCCATAATATGAGTTATGTTTTGACAATATTGATCATGAACGTGAATTAAAGAAACCGAATGAGAAAAGATGTGTTATATATGTCTTATAGGAGACAAACATATATGTATATGATTGACATTGAATATGAGATATTGATGAGGAAATGGTGAACAGAAGTGCTGAATATGAAAGCAGTGTATGAATTGATGTGAATGGATGATTGAAGGGAAGAAAATAATATGATAGTAGTTACGTGTTTTAGTATAATAATTTGGATATTGATCCAAATGATATTAGACTACTTTCATTAAAAAGATAAGATATATTGATACAACTTGTATATTGACCACTTTTGCAGATTCAAAAACTAAATTGAAGGTTTAGGACAGATAATGGCGTGCTAGGCGGTTTTGGACGACCACCCCAGCACCCCTTAATTATTTCAGCACTTGTAGGACAACAAGGGTCGCGCTAAGGAGGTGAAAAAAACCACCCCGGCTCCCCTTAACATGAAAAACACGATTTTGGATGCTTATATGCAAGTCATATTTTCCCAAACTCATAAACACGACAAGGACACCAGGGTTCTTCTATTTCTTCATTTATTCCCATCAACTCAAGCATTTTCATCTCTAATTGAACTAGATACTTCATCTACACAGAAATTGGATCTCAAGTATGTAATTTCTGTCTTAATCCTATTTGGTTATATGATGTAGGTGCGAAGATAACTTGAATTAGGTTTGAGGTTGTGATAATATTGTTATTGATGGTTTATTCCATGGAATTGCAGCTTAGAAACATCGTTTAATCGCTTCAATCCATGTTCTTCAAGTAGGGTAAGTGAATCTTGATCAAATTTCAATATCTATAGTTCATAAGTTAACAAAGCAAGTACACACTACACAACCCCCCTCCTACCCAGTCTACTTTTTTGTTCTAAGCAGGTGGATCCCCTTAATTGTGGGATTGCATTAATTAATAATACATTTATTGATGTATTTAATCATAATTAAGATGGTCTGATTTCCATGTTAAACCACCTTTAAATAAAAACAAATAGTTCCTTAATTTCAGAGCACTCGACTTATATTTACCCATAAGCGCCAACTAGCTAGGTGTTTGGAAACATGTTTACCTGCATCTAATCGATTAAAACGTTGATCTAATGCTATAAATTTGATCAGTTCTATCGTTGCCCAAGTTCTCAATTCCTACCGGACAAGTTAACAATGTCTACACAAATATTTCGGTAATATCTATCGTCATATCAGTCTAAATTTTTAGACAAGAAATAATTTATGGCACAAAGATTATGTTTAAGTAAGCAGATTACGGAGATTTTATGTAGCCCGACTCAGAGGATGGTTTTGAAATATTTTTTTTCCCCTATCTTTGTTCCTCCATATATAGGTTTTGATGACTGATTTAGTAAGTGTTTCTATGTATATAGATAATTATTCTTTTTTAAATAAGAAATTTAGTTTATATTTATAAATTCTTAGTTTCATAAATTTAAAAGATTAAATTAAATTATTTCATCGACTATATCATAGGGTCCATACTTTATATATGAGATACAGCTTAAAAGATCCCTCATAGAATCATATACTTAATACTTAGGTGTAAAATTGTCATTTAATTTGCATGACATTTATTGTTGCCTCCAAGAAATGTCAATAAAGTTATATTTTTATATTCGTTTTGGGAAATGATTATGAAAAATATTTCATTTTAAATTATTTTGTTAATACTTTATTCCATATATTCATTTATGGAATTTAACTCTATATTCTTTGTGCAGGAAAAATTGATATATGGCCGATTTAATAAGATGTGTTTATTATTCTAATAATATGTTTAAGATGAACATTTATCAATACAGTCAACTATAATCACTTTAACGAAATACACTTTACAATATCGCATGCTTCACTCTGTGTGATATTTCTGATCTCTCGTGTTATGTATTCATTAACTCGGCGTCAAAAAAATTATTTTTAATATAAAATATTAGGTATTACTAACCTAGTTATTTAATATGTAAAAAGGGACGATAGAAAGTAGAAATCATAATATTTAGTCAGCTTTTAATAAATTATAGTCTTTTAATGTCTATATTTGAATTCATGCTATCGTATCCAAAAGACCATACTGCTTGGTAGTCAACTTTTAAAAATAAAATAAAATAAAATGTTTGCGTAAAATTAATAACCTTTTTTTTTAGTTGCGGCGCCAAACGATTCCCCAAACCTCGCCGGGGATTGCTCCAGGAATCGGTACTTCAGAGTCGCTAGTTATTGTTTGTTATATTATTTGTAAATTATGTTTGTCTTGATTTATTCGTAATTACCATTTAACACAGAGCTATATCTCATTCAAATCAGCAGGAGAAAATTCTAAAAGTCGTTCCGTAGGTTGGTGAAGACATGATTTTGATAATGTAATTAGTCGAAATATGATTTTTTAGTATGATATATTAGTTTTACTTTCGTTTTATTGCTGACGTAATGCTGGATATTGCAAATTTGAAACCAAATTTTGATTTTGTAAGTCAGCTTTAATATTGATTGACAAAAATTTGTGTGAGACGGTCTCACGGGTCGTATTTTGTTAGATGGATCTCTTATCTGAGTCATCCATGAAAAAGTATTACTTTTTATTGTAAATATCGGTAGGGTTGACTCGTCTCACAAATAAAGATTCGTGAGATCATCTCAGAAAAAACCTACTCTGATTGATTTTAATCATTTAATGAGCCGAATTTCAGTCTCAGTAAAATAGATTTGCTTCTTTTCCAATTTTTAGCCAATTTTCTTTTGAACATTTTTTTTACCATAATATTAATATGACGATAGACATCCAATCAAAATTTGATGTGAATTCGTTAATATATGACGTAATATCAATATTAATACGAAAAAATGATTAAAATTACAAAATAAACAAATTTATTGTATTAAAAATGAAATTTGACTAACCAAACCGTTAGAAACAAATTACAAGAAAATTATTTTTATAATCATATATCAAGAAATATTGATTCAAATATATATTAGGTCAGGTTTAAATAAATCCAATCCTAGTTGTATAAAAAAGTATTTTCTGAATTTTAAATTTTGTGAAAGAATCCAAAACAATTATAAAGCTATGAAGCGTAAGACAATATGGTTGAAGATTACATTAATTTAAGCTCTTTTAATTCAATGGTTTAATCATGACACTAATCATGATTACATTATCTTCACCATTCAAACTTTCGACTGTATAATCATTTCTACTCAGATGAACAAATCCATGGTTCCATCATACCTTCGCTTCTCGTTGTAACGTTCTCCGTACCCTTTTCGGGCTGAAGAATCGACGGAGAATCAGAGTAGTTTATGTTCGAATTCCCTGGAAATGATCCGTAGTCTCCATTGACAAGTCCCGTTTGATCTTGATGATCATTACCGTCAGCTGGACTCGATGCTTTGTTCCGATCATTTCTTGGCGCATTTTGATTGGAGGAGATGAGATTTTGGAGGGCGGATACGTGATTTACATGGCCTAAACCTGCACCAAATTCATCCAAGCTTCCCATTTTGATGTTACAGCTATGATCATTTGATGGGAATTCGAGAGGTTTTATGCCATGGAGAAAGGAACCGGAGAAGGGAAATTTGGCGTTGGATTGGAGGAGAGAATTTAGAACGGGGTTCGAAATGTTGTAAAGATTTGAAGTTTGTGGAAATGGTAGTTGAATTGAAGGTGAGGTAATGGTGGATGAAGGTTCAGTCAACAGTGGGGAGGAAGATGGAGCAGAAATAGGGAAGGAAGGCGTTGAGTGGACTTTCTGAGGGAAGGGACGGCGGAGATATGACGGCGGAAGGGCTGAAAAATCGAGTCTGTTTCTTGAAAGTGGACTGCTAAACGGCGGTGCTGGAATCCCGGTGAATTCTTGGACCATGGCTCTGAAATTGGTGGTGTCTGTGGTCAGCACGGTGGTAGGAGCCCGCCTCGAGGCTCTCGATCTCTTCTTTGGATTACGCGCCGCCGCCGGCGGAGGCACATGATGTGCTGCGAAGCCGGAGTTGTCCACCTGGAAAGGAGAGCTCATGAAGGCGGTGGAGTAGGCGGAAATCGGGTCGGATCTTGGCCAGGACATGCTTGGATGTAGAAGAGATGGCGGGGTGGGGTCCGGGTAGCCGGAAATCGGGTCGAACAACGTTGGGCTAGGGAGGAGGCCAGCGTGGGGCACTGTTACTGTAGGATGAATGTTCATGAAGGCGGAGATGGAGTCTTCCGCGGCGGCGCGTGAGTCGTACTCTTCATCTCCACCGCTTGAAGACTGCAGGCTCCCACTGTTGTCCGAATCCATTCTTCTTCTTTTCTCTTCCTTTACCTCCTTTTTTTACTGAGAGAAGATGGGGACAAAAAAAAGCACCATTAATCAAACAAAAAGTTAAAGAATGGGAATAAACAAATAAATTTGCGCTCCATCAAGTAAAGATTTGTGAAGAAAAACATTAGAGGCGAAGCTGCCAAGAAATCAAAAAAGTTTTCAGAAAATACCCATGAATTTAAAGCTATGATCTGCAAACAAAATGAGCTTGGGTGTTTGATCATGAGCTGATATATTCTGAGTTAATAGATCCAAGGTGGAGTCGCCATGAAAGGGGGAACTGTGTTTTGAGAGAGATACAGTGCTTCCAAGTCGAAAGAAAAGAATGGAGGAGCCATCTATTATATACAACAGTTGACCAACTGCATATTTTTTATTTTTATTTTGGCTTAAAATATGGGTATTCAAAATTTCGTATGCATGGTTGATTTCAAGATTTCAAATTTGGATTGTTTTCTTTTCTTTCTTCTTTATAAAAAGTTTTTTTTTTGTATTTATTATGTAAAAAATGATGGGAACAAATGAACTTTAATTTTTTTCATATACTTTATCAAATATCAGTTTTAATTTTAGGCAAAAACTTGTGTGAAACGATCTCACGAGTCGTATTTTGTGAGACGGATCTCTTATTTGGATTATCCATGAAAAAGTATTAATTTTTATGCTAAAAATATTACTTTTTATTGTGAATATCGGTATGGTTGACCCGTCTCACATATAAAGATTCGTGAGACTGTCTCACAAGAGACATACTCTTAGTTTTATATATTTCACTTTTATCGGTATTTTTTGTCGTTTTTCGTCGAAAGTACATGTATTAGATTCATATAATCATCCTATTGATACAAAATCAACGTCACATAAAAAAAATAGTGTATCAAAACTGAAATTTGACAAAATACATTATCAAAATAATAATTTTAAAAAAAAGATCCGAAAAAATAACAAAATATAAATACAATGTATAATCTAAAACTTTAAATTGGATGTCGGGCTGTAACAGATCGAATCAAACTGAATTTCAATAAAATCTTAATGCTAAACTAAGCCTATTCAAACTCGAATACTTATATGGTTTTGGCTAGAACTAAATATTAATATTAGGTTAAACTATGTCGTATTATAAAAAATTTCAGATATGAATTGTTTGAAAAACTTGCGAAACTTTACACCACAAACTGGTTGGAAAGTTCGATTCATTTACACTCCAGATTGATCGGAAGGTTTTCAAGACTTCAAATTTAAGTAGACGAATTTCTAGCAATCATGAACCATGTAAGAATGTTGGAATATCGGTTTTCTCGTATCTAAATTGTAGCGAAAGTTTTAAATTTTATTTTGACAATCAAAATATTTGGACACTCGTATGATTTAAATTGAATAAGCATTCATTAGATGTTTAATAATATACATTTAGTTATATTTGTCACTTGGCACCAACTACACCGGTATTGACAGAATAGCTCTCTTTGTAAATCCGTACGTACGTTCTTCAAGTCTCCTTTCTTCAATCTCCTAATCCGGTCCACGACTGGAAGATTAGTTCCTCTTCAAAATTGCACTAGTAATTTTGAAGAGCTTTTAACGTACGAGAAAAATTCAAAACACAGCCAAAAACTTGATGTCTTTGAGTTGGCCGAATTTTGAGAGAAAATTAGAGAGGATTTTTCGAAAATTTGAGCTTGAATGGAGGTTAGGGTTAATCACCTCCTTTTCTTAATTGTGTATGTTTGACCTAATTTTCATAAAAATAAATTTAGCTTTCATAATTAACATTAGTAGGCTTGATTAATTAATTAGACTAGTCCAACTAGTTTAATTAATTAATCAAACTCCATTAAGACCTTTAATTATTTATTATGCTGTATTTGTACTCCTACAAGCCCATCAAGCATAACTCTCACTGTATATTTAATTTAATATTTAGTAAACTCAACTTTTGAGTTTAATTGAATTTATAAATTCAAATTCTTAAATTTACTGTCTCATAAATTCAACTCATTGAATTTATTATCTCAAAATTTAATTATCATAAATTCAACTCATTAAATTTACTATATCATAATTTTATATAAATTCAATTGAATTTATTCTCTCAACGGGAACAAATGATCCAGTACTTGTGTGACCCTCAATGGTTAAGGGATACGGCTAGCCGTGGGTTCACAATTCTTTGTGATTCGGGACAATTTCCTTTCTTCAGTATTACTCTAATTTGCTCACATTTCATGCACCAACATTTAATCATGAGAATTTCATAAACCATTTTCTGATTAAACTCATCGAATCATGGTAAGAGCGTCTAGTAGCATCACCTCAGGATTCCCTAGGTATCATTGATAGTGCTTGCAAAAACCAATCGATCATGATTAACGTATAGTGTGGTCACTTCATCTCATATATCACGATCGAATTTGCAACCATTGGTTCATCGAGGATTGCATATTAATTCGATAGCTATGCGATACAATCACGAAACATTCATAATGTCGTCGTATGCACAACTAGAGAACTTTTTCCCTAATTTACATCTCACATTCTGGCCAGATATTTCATGTATTATTATTTCGTTAGATTATATAGGATATCCACACCCGTAGGTGAGCGGTGAATTCCCGACTACAATGCACTGGCTCCTACACATTTCGCAATTGCACCCAACCTCGCCACCTTGTGACCCCCGCGGAGTTGATAAATAGTTCAAAACACAATCCTAGTATGTGGAGCCTCGGTGTTGTCTTTGGTCGTAAGGACTAATCATGTACAATCACAACCACAGAATTTTTCCTCTCAATGAATAATAACCACTTATAAAGTCCGAGAGAAGATTTTTCGGTACAATCATCGTTAATTACCCATCTGCACGATCGGACATCTCTATGCCCTTACCATTAAAACACGGTACACAACATCACAAATACTAGTCTCAAGCTCAAGCGGCCTTTATCCTTATTTTAGGTGTCTGAATCATTTAGGTACGGATTTAGAATACACAGTGTTTACAAATGAGTTTCAAGATCGAATTACGATTTATTTGTATTAAAATATAATCAATGACTTGATTTATGCTGATTGCATATGTATACAGATAAAATAAAATGAAACAATATAAAGTAAAATTATATTAAAATAAATATTGTTTATTTCACTTGAGTCAATAAATTCTCCAGCCAAACGTTGACTTGCAAGTCATCTATTCTAACAAAGAACACATTTTGTGCATATCAATTTAAATATTTAATATACAAAATGTTTTTTTTAAATAGAAGACAATAAATTTTCCATATACAATTAAAATTACAAATTCAAGTTTTTTCCTAATGATATTTTATTGTCATATTTTGTCAAAAGGAAGATAATATAAAAGATATAAAAAGAGATTAAAAAAATTAATAATAAATTTACATTTTTTTGTGGGGGTTAGCCTAATTAGAGATATATTGATAGTTGGAAGGTATAAAAGGAAAATAAAGCTAACATCACTTTTCTACGTACAATACCGAAGCTTGCATTTAATTCTCCAAAAAAGTATATAATACAAAAAGTAAATGTCATTTTCACAAGTCAAATATTTAAAGTAATTTATTGATTTATTTATTTCTGTTGAACGTTGAAAATATATATGCTTTGTTTACGTAAAGTTTGTGCTTGCAGCACGCATATAATATATTAATACCATAATATTTTTGAATTTAATACCATATAATATATTAATACATATATATATATATATATATATGTATGTATAAATATACATTACAATGTTAATTTTCTTATTGATAGGGCGAAGGGTTGTTCGTCTCCCGTTTGCCATGTCCATGGTATTCCAGTTCCCATGAGTATGTAGTGTTTTCTCTAAAAAAATTTATAAATTAATAATGTTGGGATCAAGAAATTTTATTAATTAGATAAATATTAATTAATCAAAAAATTAATAATGTATTATTTTAAATAGTTTTTTATTCAATAAACATAAATTGATTGACACAAAAAAGCATTATACTACATCAATGCATGCATCATAATTAATTTAAAATTAATTATCATACATATTTGAAAAAAAATACTAATTGTTTTTATTAATTCAATAATATTCATTATTGATTAATCGGATATAATTTACCGTATAAACAAAAAAATAATATAATTAAATTTCATGAAAACAAATAATATAATTATATTTTATTAAATCTTCTTAGTTATGTTTGTAATTTTAGATAATTATTAATTTATGATATTTAAAGACCATAGTTTTATACGTAGGTCTTTCAAAAAATTATTATTTATTAATTTATCAAAATTATTAATTTAACACACTGACCAAGTCGGGACCAAGAAAAAATTTATTTTAGAAAAATTATTACTTTATAAAAAAATTTAATGCACGTTGTTCTAATGGAAATAAGGGAAGGTCTAAGATATTTGGAATTCGACTTCTCGTCGGCCCACGAAACAAGATATAACTGTCTCTCAACTAAAAAATGTTCGTTCTTAATTTATTGTTTTATCAAAAACTATATAATTATTGATAACATACAACTTTAATCTTTCGTAACACATGAGTCACAACACCATGTATTAATCTCTCAAACAGCGACTTCAATTTTTTTTATCAATAAAAATTTAGATTTATATTTTTCTCTCAGCGTGTTTATCTTTTTAAAAAGAAAAAAAAAATTCAAAAGCCCTCCTCCCTTTTGTTAAAACATGTGATCCGAAGTGTAAGATCATGGGTTTTTTTTTAGTGAAATGAAGATTATTTCTGGAAGGAAAACCTACTCTGGAAAACATGGAGAAGAAACAATGGCTGTTCGTTTCCCTTCAAGCATCCATATAGCAACCGAAACCATTAGCCTAAACTCAAGCAAGCAGCCGAAGAACGAAACAAAGAAGACGAACAACACTCTGGTTCAGCCCGCGAATTGGAATCAATGGATATTCATTCTTTTTTTTATCCTTCCTACTCTAAACATCATTTTGCACCTATGAGGGATCCTATAGCATTGAAACAAACTAGAAACATGGAAAATGCAGCCTTTTATCATGAGTATTTTTTTGGTCCTTCTTCTTCCTAAATTCGACCTAAATGTATTACCTTTAATATTTAAAAAAAAAAAAAAACAATAGAAATTAACATAGTAAAGTCATGCGAGGCAGATCTGCTAGCTGCAGCAAGAACGGCTGAGAATGAATATGACTCTAATATGTCAACTTTATTTTGCTTTGGTTTCAAAACATGGACTCCAATAACTGGATTAAAATACATTAAAATGGTGTCATTGATACATGAAATATGGTCCGAAACAGCTTACGGTTAGGTGTCCAATTTGTGGCCGTAAAAAATCATGCAATCAAATTTGTAAATGTCATTTTGAACCTGTTTGTATGAGATTAATTAAGCCATTTCGAGAATAATTGGATGATTGCGGATTTATGAAAATTCGAGAATGAAAACATCAGGTTGAAAACCATTAGAAATCGCAGAGATTGGAGACATAAAAATTTGGATTTATATCCATCGGATGATATCCTTATTTGACTCAAACTAATTCACCTTGTTAGAATCGGTCCATAAGTTTTAAGTTTTTCAGATCTACTCTGGCAAAAGAGTTTCATCGGTTCTTGTTCAAAAACCAGCTAGGCTTAAGTCTCGAAGAACAGATTCAAACTTATCGAAAGAACCAACGTATCTATTTAGAGAGACGCCAAAGAAGACTCGTTGATCCTGAGAAAGCTGCTTCAATTTATAGAGCATTAAATTTTGATGTGAAGAAAGAAAATGACAGATAAATAAATCTGTCCTGAACACTCATCCGTTCCAAGCTTCAAAGACCAAACTGGTCAGGAAGAACAATAAACACAGAGGTCAAAGCTCGCAAAATTTCTCAGAAAATCTATAAAATGCTCAAATCACCAAATTTTTAAGGTACTTTATGTATTTGCAGCCAAATACTCCTGTTCTTTTCAACTTTTATTGTAAAACTACTGACTTGAACGTTATAGTGTCTTCATACGGCAACCTCGACACCACTCGGGTAATAACCCAAAAAGATCCGTCTTCGGACTTGTTCGAGTATTAGCCGAACATTCGGATCTCCACTTACTATTCAAATTTTCTTTATTCATGGTAATATCATTATTTGACTACATCGGTATTTAAGGTAATCAAAACAACTCTACCATGAATTTGGATTCTAATTTAAATACACTTAAAACACAAATTAGTTTATAAAGCTTGGAACCAAGTAGATTCAATTATTTTTTAGCTTAAAATCTACTATATAATAAAATACCGAAAAGCATCCGGCTTCACTCAATTTTGTACACCTCTAATTGTTGTAATCAAATGCTCTATTCTATACTGAAACATGATGTATTTTTTATTCTACTATACAAATACACGTAGCTATAACAACTTTAATTGTATTTAGGGCTTGCTTATCCCAATTTTTGTGGTTAATATTTACCACTTTAAAAAGGTAATTACTAAACAAATTACACTCTTATTTTTATTTTTCGGTTGTCCCAAATATATAGTTCAGTTTTATATATTTATTAGTTTTTTTTGTGTTTTATATAGAGTAGATATCTTGTGAGACGGTCTCACGAATCTTTATATGTGAGACGGGTCAACCTTACTGATATTCACAATAAAAAGTAATATTCTTAGCACAAAAATGAATAATTTTTCATAGATGACCTAAATAAGATATATGTCTCGCAAAATACGACATGTGAGACCGTCTCACACAAGTTTTTGTCATATATCTATTAACAAAGTTTTAGAAAACGTGATACTATTTTTTGAATAAATTAAATAAAAACAACTTCAGAAATTTATATGTAAATTTTATTTTTTTATGATTTTCTTAATTTATAAATATATATATCAAATCTATCTATTAGAAAGAAATGATTAATTCTTATTCCAAATTTCTACAAAATTAAAAAAAAATAGATTTTTTATGCAGACGATTTTAGGGATTTTTATTCGTGAGATACGTCAAATTTATTTATATTTTTAATAAAAATTATTATTTTTTATATAAAAATTAATATATTTTTCGTTCGTGAACAAACTTCACCGGTAACCGATGCTTCGTATGACAGGTATGGTATAGGCGTGGTTACCAATTGCACATAATTATTTACGCAACTTTGACCAAGTCAAAAGAAAGCACTGGTAAAGCGAATAACTAGCTAGGCTTATAATGAAAGACCTATACAAGAATCTGCTGCCTCTCACTTAATTGTATGAAAAAGAAAAATCATTGCCTTCACCCTCGTACAAATTATCTGACTCTATTTGGCAGCCAAATCATATAATTTTTACACTAAATATAAAATTCATTTAAAAAATTCTATATTTATTTGAAATAATTTATTTTTAAATCAAATATTTACTGATCATTAACATGTTTCCATGTCACTTGTATGTTCCATTAACCTAAAATAATGTAAAATAAAAATAAAAAATGTGCTATTACAATAGCATTTCCATAGTATACAACACTGTTTATGCTATTTTTTACGATCGATTCGGGTAAACACCGATCGTATTTTGGTGGCGTGGCATTTTCTATGTCACACTTTTCTTATTTTAGTATAACAGTTTTCTCGAATCGCTCTAACGAGACTTCTTATAAAGGTGTTTTAATAATTTAATTTGACCCTCCTAAATAACCCTTCTAAAAGCTTTCTTTTTTGTATTGTATGTCATCATTGCCACGTCAGCACCGCATCGGTGTCATATCGTAAAAATGACTAAAATCGTAAAAAGAAAATGAAGATAGAAACTAATTAAGACTGAAATTTGACCAAAACTGTAAAATGGTGAATATACCAGGCTAAATTTCGGGGAACCGATCCATTGTTCCTAACAATTTAGTAGCCGCTGCTTTCTCTAAAGCTGGTTTTACTAGATCTTATAACCTGAAATTTCTACCCAAAGGTTTTCTGGTTATAATTCTCTCATGTGAATCTGACTATGCTCTCCTCTGGTCCAAGAGAATCCAAACCAATCGCAACTTTTTTCCTTCTATTTATATTTTTGCCATGCTTTACAACCTAACTTGTCCAATATATAATGAAAGAAAACGATGCATGCATTGAAGGAAGCTATTTAGAGATTGATGGATCTGTTCAACAACACAACAATGGCGAGAACCAAAAAATTAATGTTTATTAATATCCCATTAATGTATATCAAACTCGCAGAATATTCAACGGGGGAAATTAATTATTATTCCTTTAATATGTATCTCTCTCGCAGAAAATTCAATGGGGTTGATGATATATTTGGATGCTGATGTTACACTGGTTTAAGATTCTTTAATCAGGTACCTTCGCGTACGTCTTGCTTTCTTCGGCGTCACAAGCTGAGATCGGCGAATAAATCGTCGACTTCTGAGAGGAATTTCGAAGGAAGACGCATGTTGTAATTATGGCTAGGGTTGCTGCATTGTTTAATTCGAGGAAAAATAGACTCAAACCGCACACTTTTCATAAGACAAATCCGTCAATTCTTAGAGTAGATCTCTTGTGAGAAGAAGGTCTCACGAATCTTTATCTGTAAGACGGGTCAATCCTACCATTATTCACAATAAAAAGTAATATTTTTTCATGGATGACCCAAATAAGATATTCGTTTGATAAAATACGATCCGTGACACCGTCTCACACAAGTTTTTGCCCGTTTCTTATCGTCACAGATAACATGGACCTTTATTAGACCAAATTGAAAACCCGGATACCTGGGATGTCGAAGACTCATTTCTAGATATATTGTTTACATGTAAACATGCGGATACAAAAACTAACATAGATTAAAAAAATTATATATGTTACAATGTAATAATTCTCATGTTATGAGATCGATTGATATATGACGTCTAGGTTGTTTTACGGTTGAAAAAATCGAATTTGCATTGTTATCATTAGTTATAATTATTGATAAAACGGTTCGCGTACTAGTTTACTTTTAACTAATTAAGCTTAAATCAATTTATGGAAATCTAACTATTGACTTTCAATAATATTTTTTCTATCAAGTACTCTTCACCCTTTTAGAATAAAAAATATTGATATGAGGAATATAAATGAAATTTTTAAACTTACGTTTGTATTATTTTAAAATTGATATTGAGATTAATTTTAGTAGAATATAAATAAAATTATTAAATAAAAGATTCAAAAGGATAAACTACTGGCCATCTTTAGTCACAAGTGTTGAAGAAAATTTTGGGGTAGTCATTATTATTCTTAATTCATTCTTACCAAATCCACAAGCAATGCAATAAAAGCGGGATTTTTTTTATTAATTTAAAAACAATAATAAATTTCAAAATCATGTTAGGTGGTGGAGTTCTGTAAAACTATCTCAAAACTGCGTCCTCCATCAATGGCAGCGGATGTCGCAGAATTTCCAGCGTCTATTTTCATCGTTATCGGATGCTGGAAAATTTTTTTTTTTTTGGCAATTTTAATTTTTCTACTAGGACTTGAGAGTTATCCCTTATTTAATTTAATGGGACTTGATGTCACATAAAGATCACTAATTTGAAAGATAAATAGTATTAAATATTAAACCGATCAACTATATATATATATATATATATTTAAAATATTAGTTAAATTAACTTTCTAAAAAATTCTTGAATTTATTTAAATATGTGTCGGTGTAGTTTTCGAAAAAACAAAGAAAAATATATTGTGTCGCCAATGTCGGTCCATTTATTTTATTTTTACTATTAATATGATTAATAAAAAAAATACTATTATTACTAGTGAAAAAATATTCCAAGTTTTTTAAATAGAAATAATAAAGTGACAGATTATTATTATTATTCCAAATATTATTATTGTTTTTCACAAAAAATTCAAGAATTTTGCATATAGAAAATTAAGATATTTGAAAACTTTCTCATGCATAATTTTAAAATTATTCAATGTTGGGTGCAATAATCGTTCATACTGAGTAGATCAATCGAAATGTGATGTTTGTGATATGTTCGGTTTAAAAGATTTAAGTTGCGTCTTTTGGAAAAACGGCAAGCGCTCGGTCCTATAGTTAATATCAGAGTCAAAGTTACGAGTTCGATTATCATTGATTGGAAGAAGTGCAATTATTGGAAGGAGGATTTTTGGGTACAATAATTGTCCCTACTGAGTAGAGCAATCAAAACTTGACGTTTGTACTGCTGTGCGATTTAAAATATCTGAATTGCACCGTTACCACTAGGTTATAACTTTTGGCAAAGTGTCACGGTGCTACATTCAATATCTATCCATTTATTGTTATTATTATCATTATAAATATTATTATCTTTTTATTTTTTCTAAAACTAAACAAATGCATAAAATGTAGTAATATTTTTAATGAATGACCCAAATAAAATATTTATCTCATAAAATTGATCATTGGGACAATATTATATAAATTTTTATGCTTTTGATATGTGATCTCAAATTTCATTTTATTAAATAATTGGTGTGGCCTCAAAATCTTCAGCATCCACTTCTACCAACAGAGAACGCTTGGTGGCCGCCTAAGGTGGTGGACATTCAATATCTACCGTTATCTAGTTGTTTCATAATTTTTATGTTGCGAGGAAGTCTCTTGTGAGACGATCTCACAAATCTTTATCTGTGAGACGGGTCAACTCTACTGATATTCACCATAAAAAGTAATATTTTTTCATGGATAACTCAAATAAGATATTTCTCTCACAAAATACGACACGTGAGACCGTCTCATACAAGTTTTTGCCCCCTTTCTAATTATATGTAATATGAAAATTTATTCTTATCATAAGAAATGATGTTACGAAGATAGTGCTGGTTTTATTAAATAGGAAATTTTTTTCATTAAATTTTCCTATTTTTGGTTTTGGTCTACTAAGTTTTAAAAGTTTGATTTTGATATACAAGTTTTTAAATTCAATTATTTTTGTCCAATTGACAACATTGGTAGTTCTGGATGGCACATACAAATTTTTCGGTTTCAAATCGACACTCCGATAATAAAATATGACTGAAGGCAAAAAAAATACCAAAGTTATCAAAGACTGGATTGGAACATGTGAGTGTACTCAAATATGAAATGAAGAAGACACTAGGAAAACATAAACAATGAGTTTGGCATTCCTAGCGATCAACCACAGTCAAAATTCAGGGAGCCTCCGGCACTATAGAAACATGCATGTGATCTTAGCTCTTGCATAAACTTTAAAGATTTGTTCCTAAATGGCAGATGCTAAGATATTCTTGAATTTTTTGCCTTAAATACCGCACATTACTCTGCTTTTTACTCATTTACTTTTTCCTGTGAATGGAAAGCAATTTGAAAATGTTCAGAAAATCATCCATCTTGTTATCGGTTGTCTTTTCTTCAACAAAATCAGACCCAAGTGTTGCAACTTGATAGAGATGGCAAGAGAAGCCAAATTTATAGGGTTAACACTAGAAGGCCGAAGACCCAATTCGGGGTTAGAGAAGTCATTAATATTCAAATTCACTAGGTTGGGGGAAAAGGAAGAGAAAAGATGAGATTTTCTGTAATTTTCCTGGTTAATTTAGTTTTAAAATTATCGTATTCCGTAGAATCTATTTTATAAGTTGAACATAATTCATCTTTGTTCGCTACTAAACCAAGAAAATTATTTTGTTCGTAAGCTTGAGAAGAGAACAACCGACAACTAGCATATCCATGGTTCTGGTCCCTTTTGGAAATAATTGATCGTATTTATAGCCACCGTCGTTCCTTTACTTGGAACTCTGGGCACTCTCCGATCTCTCGGACTCCAATATGTTATGATGATGAAGAAGAAGATGTTGGGATTCATGATCATAGAAGTTGGAACAAATCTTTACTTTTGGAACATTCATTGTGATAGAAAATCTCTTTGGATCAAGTGGATTCACCATGTCCACTTATCGAGATGCAACGTTTGGACTTGGACCGTGAAACATTCTGACTCTCCTCTGATTAAGAGAATACTTTTGATTAGAGATGAAATTTTGGTGAAAGTTGGTTCTCACTCTCACGCGGCAGTCACTCTAGATTCTTTGTTCTTGAACGTCTACCCTGCTTATCAGTATTTCAGACCTACCAGACAAAAAGTACCATGGGCTTCTGTTGTCTGGCGCTCCTATATTTTGCCCAAGCATGCCTTCACGCTATGGTTACATGCGCATGGACGCCTTGCCACTCGGGACGCTATAGTTCTCAATCATCAAGAATGGAGCTAATCAAACCATACAAGAAAGATTATTAATAACATGTAAATTACAGGCATCAACTTGTTCACAACATCACACTATTTGACTTGATACACAATAACAAAAAGTTCAAACAGAAAACTAAAATTAAAACAAAAACCATAGAGACCTCATTCGAGCAACAAAATTAACACTATACAACAGGGTGGCTCCACATATGTAACGGTTGTATTTACCAGTACATGATATCACTACATACCAAAGGAAACATCTGAAACAACCTTTGCACCTCTGCTTTTGGCTATGCAGAGTCCAACATGATGCATTATAGCCTATAATGATACAGAAGAACAATAATAAGCATTCACCAGTAACAGTAATATCTCATTGGGAAAGGAGAGTATGTTGTTATAATATCGAGAATCGAGATTATATATGTTCAATATGTCGGGTGAATCAAAATATTACCCTCTGAAACTTGACTAAATGTGTTCATATAATATAAAGCATAATGTATACCAAGTGTTTGTAATACCCAACATGTGTATTGTGCTTCAATATATTCACAAAGAAAGTATTCAAAATTCATTAAGTCGATGGTTTAGTCACATCAAACAATTAACATTTACTTGTTTAATGAAACCAAACCAGGAGATAATCTTTGTTGGTGCAAGCATAGAATGAGAAAATAAATCCAAAAAAGTGAAGATGAAATGCAGTAGATACCAACAAGAGATCAAAAACATCAATAGTCTTAAGCGAGGGGCAACCTTGCTTTACCTAACTTAACATTGACATGCCCTACGTAAAATATATTATGTTTCTGCTGCCAAGTAAACCTTTATAACTTACAAAACATTGTATTTTACCAACATGTATCTGATCTCATGCCAGAATTGACACAGATCTTGCTATTTTGCTTTCTTGTGGGAATCCATAGTGATAGCGACATCTTATGACCTCCCATACAACATATCACCAAATTAATTCTTTCCTGGGTATCTTTTCCCCTAACATTTTGTTTGCCAAAGTTAAGAATCAACTAGACCATAGGAACTCGACCATGTCATCAAGTGTATCAATGAACAATCAAATAATCAAAGATAAGAGAACCAGCAAGGATTAAATCACACTACTAATCTTCCACCCATTCAGAATGTCTCACCTGAGGGTGAGCTGTGGCAACTTTCATATTTCTGGCAACATGTACTGGAAAATCAAAAGTAGCACAACCATGTGAATACACAATTACATCCTCCAGTGGAGAAAGCAGTCCATGGTTTCGAGCAGACAAAGCTGAGCAGACAAAATCAAGAACACAAATATCTGTGCAAATACCTACAACCAAAATCTTAAGAAAGAAAAGAGTAGTGAGAAATGCATATGCCACACTGAGATTAATATATCATATAATCAAGTGATTAGAAATTCCTTTTGTAATGCCAATCACCGATACAAAATGGTTATAACTGTGGTAAATTTACAAGTCAAATCTTTCAAATAGAACAACAACCAAAACTATCATATATCATTGTAAGCATATAGACATTGGATTTAGCAATGGGGTGTAGCAAGACTTACAGCTTTGATTTTATTGGCTTTCACCCAATCAACAAAGACATTGGAACCATCTTTTTCCAATGAACCGATAAATCCATCAATACAATCCTTGTTCCGGATTGTTACATTTGGTTGGTTTTCCAACCACTGCAATTCTGCAAACCATAAAAATAGATTGTTGAAAGGGGAAAAAAAACCCTCCCATGACATAGCAAGAAAAACATAGAAAATAATAGTACCGGGAACCAATTTCGCCTCCTCTGTTCCAGCTAGACAGTGAGGAGGATAAGGCGGCTCCGGAACATCTGGATGATGACTATCAAGCAAAGCATATACAGGCCATTTATTTTCACAGAACACCTTTGCAAGTTTCACAGATTCATCAACCATCTCAGAAATTTGTTTATTCGGTGCTGGAGGAGCCTGTACAATTTAAGATTCAAATAGAAGAATCCCAAAATAAAGTTCATAGACAATCGTACGCCAGATCGTTAAACAAGATAAACATAAACGAAGGTTGTCCTTAAATTACACGAATGATCCTAAACTTTAAATCCACTGTACTCCGCCGTAAATTTGACTCATAAAGTTTCATGACACACAACAATCAAGAACTTATAAGTTCGGCCCATAAAATTGAAAAACAAAAATTATTTAAATGCTGCTAAAAATCATTCTTGTTCTGAAATCATGGTTGGGAACTCCAGAAAAAAAAAACCCGTCAACACAATCAAAAAGATGTGTTAAAAATGACAACAAAATCACCAAAAAACACATGCAAACAAAGATTGAACTTCAAGGGGGGTATGTGGGTTGAAAGGGATAGTTACCAGAGAGCCAGAACCGACGGTGCAGAAGCCATTAATGATGTCAACGAGTACCAAACCGGTCTTATTTTCACCGGAGAGACGAAAAGACTCCTGCTCCAGCGGAAGCTCAGATTTCAACAAATCAACTGCGTGCGAAGAAACCATGATTTGCTCCTTGTTAATTTCTTTGCGCTACAACTACTGAAATTTCTTTTTTAATCTCGAAAGAAAGATTCCATCCAACAACTTTGACTTTTAATTGGGACTCAGATCTTTTGCTTTAGTATATTATATGATAAAATATTCAGTATAATTAGCTGAATCATATGATATGTTTTTTTGTGGAAGATACTTCAAGATCGTGGCTTGTGGGGGCCAACTTTGTTTGTTGTCCGTACGCAAAACTAGCCCACCTCCGAAGACTTGACTGAACACACTAAAATTTTTTCAGAAAAATACAAAATTAACACCACACAAATGCCAAAATATGACATAGAAATACCAAACTCTTTTTCCTTTTGTTTGGTCAAAAAAGATAGATCAAAAACAAAATTCGAGACGAATAAAGTTTTATGTTTTAACAGAAAGAATAAAAGACAGAAGCTTTGGTACGGATCAACAAAATTTATCAACTATTCAAGAAATTGAACAAACCATATGATCAAACACATTAGAAGTCAAAGAAAACAAAATGACACAAATTTCAAGTAATTCATAGGTATAATTTAACAATTTCGACAAAACTAAATGGCAGAAGAATTGAAGATTTCTTCTTGTAAAATCAAAGAAAAGTAAATATTCATTCATCGGTCATGAATGATCCAATACATTGAGATATATATAGAAGATGATGCAAAACTCGAAGTTTTATGATGGAATATATAATTGAGATATGGAAGAACTCAAAAAATAAAAAAAAACAAACATTTTTTCAACAGAATCCTTTACTTTCAATAAAAACACAATGAAGAAAGATTTGAATAAAAAGTAATTAAGCCTTACCTTCCATGACGTCGCACCCCTGTACAACTTGGGAGATCGGAATGTAGATTGAGAAAGCAAAACTTAAAATTTAGAACGTGTAGTGGTTCGCATTCCACTTAGGGAAGTGGAGCCTAGGGTTGGGCGCGAGTCAGGTTTTTGGGTTCAGATATATGAAATTTCGGGTACCCAATATGTCGGGTAGTAAATTTTACTACTCGACACCAACCCGATCATGTCGAATATCCGAAATGATCGGGTATTTTCGGTACTCGAAAAAAAAATTAATTTTTTTATTTTTTTTTGAAAAAATATATATATTTTCACATTTCACAAAAAATCACGTCATTATATCGAGTATGGCTAGTCATTATATCATATTATAACTAGTAAATTACAAAACACATGTATTTTTCATATTTCACAAAATATCATGTCATTATATCATTTTATGATTAATCATTTGTCATTATATCGGGTCATGACTAGCCACAAAAAAAATATATGTATTTTTTAAATGAATAGACGGATAGACCCATAAATTTTTTTTAAAAAAAAATTCGGGTATCGGTAAAATACCCGAATCCGAACCCGAACCCGAAAATTATTTTCGGGTATCAGGTACTCGACAAACCCATTTTTTTTTTAAAAAAAATACCCGACTCGATTGGGTCGGATCAGGTACACGATACCCGAAAATAAACGCCTACCCCTAGTGGAGCCTGTTGTTCCAGTTTCATTAATATTTGGCGAGAATGTTATAAATATTTATGTAATTTGAAAAACAATTAATTCTTTAAAAATAGAAAAAAATCGAAAAACATATTTTTGCAACGATCGCGATAGCCGTGAAATCCTTGTTGCAATCACCGCTTAAAAAAAAACGATGATATAGTTACACAACCATTTTAGACTAGAACTTTGTCGTGGCAGTTGTCGTTCTCTGACCG
Source organism: Primulina tabacum (assembly GCF_025594145.1). NCBI lineage: Eukaryota > Viridiplantae > Streptophyta > Magnoliopsida > Lamiales > Gesneriaceae > Primulina > Primulina tabacum. Next base: position 4,575,630 of record NC_134550.1, on the reverse strand, counting down.
CAATCCAAACCAATCGTGTAATAATATTTGTGATGGAATTTGATGGGATTTATTAGAATTCGAAATCTAATTTTAACAGTTGATAGAATGATATTTTAAAATATTTGATTTTTTTGTAAAATTGAAAGGATTTTATGAGATTTGAGTTAGAATGACAAAATAAAATTATAGTCTCACTTTTTGAAATTCATAAATATTATTTTCCCAAAATTTATACAATCAATTCACACGCTTTATCCTATACATGAGAAAAGGAACCAAGTAAAAATATTTTTATGTTTAAAAATTCTGTGAATTATTTTTAAAAATAATATATGGGTATTAAATTTTATTAATATATAACATATTTTAAAAAATAAGTAAAATAAAATTTTATAATAACAAACAATATTATTTTTAACTATCAAATTCAATACTATAACATTTACCAAACACCGAAATAGATTTCTAAATCTACAAAAATCCAATTTTAAATCCAAATCTAATTTTTATTCCTCCAAAAATAGTTTTGTTGAGAGGGAACGGATTGGGAAATTATTTCCCGTGTAAACATAATTAATTTATTTGATTTTGGGTCATATCAGTTGGGATATGTAAATGAGTGGGAACACATTTTTTTTTTTTTTTGGGGAGAAGAAACTAATATTGAAGGGAAAGTTTTCTGAAAGAAAGATTCTGGGAGGGGACGAAATGAAAAACCTAACTTTTGGTAAGTTATCATAGGATATGTTGCACTAAAACAAAATAGGAACATACAGTAAGTTGATGTTAGAATTGAATTTTACTTTTTAAGACAAATTTGTTTCACACACGGTATTTATTGAACATGAAAATTACGACTCATGTCTTATGATAATATCACTCCAAATCACAAGATCAAGCGAATGAAATATGATTTTGAACTCTCTCGAGTGTATAACAAAAATAGACTAAAAAATATGAACATGATATTGTTATTATGATATATGCACTTTTCGGCGAGTTCTATGTATGCCGCCAAAAATAAGAAGGAATTATGGCAACAGGTTGGGGAATCTCAATCGAATCTAGGAGAGTCTCAACTTCCTGAACGATAGGAACATTCTGATGGAATTTATGTTCGACATAATAGATTGAAAATCAATGACGATGATACCAAAAAATTTTATGTACTAAAGATTCTGTTTGGTAAACAAAAATTACTCAGTGATTATTGATATAAGATGATCCGAGTAGAACTTCCTGGTTGGGAATGGACCAAGCTGAATCATGTGCGGATGAACAAAATTAGAGGATGTCGAAAGTTTTTCCGGTGTAACTCCTCTGATACTTAATAAGTCCGGATAACAAAGTTAAATGTGCAAGAATTTATCAAGTGCATGTGTAAGCAATGAGTGAAGGAATTAAATTGTAGAAACCACACTATATTTATAGAGTTGAGACTAGATACTTTTCATGGAAAGAACTCTAGCAATACAAGTTTTTCATATGTAAAATAACTCTGGGATGGTAAGTTTCCTAAAATATAACATTTGATGTGATTTTACCTTATATTAGATAATTTATACATTTGAATGACATATCCCCTTATCACGAATGATTTGATTCAAGAGTTTTATATGGAAAAGACTTTACTTGCTTGAATTCGGCTCGACGTACCTTCATTTCGACTGCTCGGACAGTAGCCTTTCGATCGAAAGGTTCCTTCGGAGAACAAGGTAGCTCAGATTCTACTTGGGCCTTTACTCAGGCCTGTCGCATTAACTTTATGCCCATAACCTAACCTATATGAGCAGGCTCGAGTATCCGATGACTCGTACTCAAGTCGGACACATTATGACACGGGTCAGATAGAATTTATGGGGGTATCAAGCGGGATGCTGGTCATGGCCCCGTTCCAGCTGGATATGCACAAGTTTAAAACATGAATATGGAAGAAGCAAGTGCAACGAAACTGGATAATACATTTGAGACCATGTCTGATGCTATTTTTGCTTGTACGAGAGCTTTCATGGAAAACCAGAACAATTCTAAGAAAGAGAATCAATAGACAAATAAAAAGGAGGAGAGTCAGGGAAGTAACCAATCCAAATATCATGACCAGAGATCAGAGAGTTCTCAGACTGGTGATCCAAACCGTCCAATGATTATACTCGTACTCCCTAGTCTATAGCGAAATGTTCACACTGCCGCATAGAAGAGAAGGGATTTTTGGACAAGTTATTTCATGTTAAAATATATTATAATAATTTTTATTAATCAAGTCGAGTTAGATATTAATATTACAAAATTGTTCTCAGTATTAGTTTTTGTACAAATCAAAATAGAGATAAAATAAATGAATTGCAATATTTTGCATAAATAAAGATATATTCTCTCTAAGAATATCCGCTGTATATAGGTGTATAATTTCAATTGCGATAGAATTACTACTTTTCAATACGATAAATCGACGTATATTCCCGAAATATCTGAAATAAATTTTTTAATATAACTAACGATTTTAGGTTTTTAGTTATATGAAATAATTATTTGAAAAAAAAAGTATTGCTAATCGTGAACAACCCATTTAATTTTTTTAGTTATTTATGATGTTTTGAGGAAATTATCAGTAATCCTAACTTCGAAAGCAAAAAATAAAATAAAACCATGTCGTCACCCAAAGTTTAGAATACACATATTTCTTTGCGACAATGACCAATAAGCATTCGTGTAAAAATCCCAGAAAATTAATGGGCCAAAATTTGAAATCCTAACCCGAGTTTTATAATATGAAATAATGCAAACCTTTTCCATGAATCTTTTTTATCCTAAAATGACGGCCCATGGTTTTGCATCGATCGTTGCTGCATGTTGCTTACTCTTTTCTAAGAGTTTATGTGCGACATTTGTTTCGTTAGAAGATAAGAGAATATGGTTGATCATATACTCGTTAGAGCGATCAATTCTTATGCTAGTCTTTATATTCCTTCACATTTCTAACTTTATTTATGATGTTTTGCTTCGTGATTGTAGTGACTCCGTTTTTATTTAATTGAGATTTGAGAAAGGTCCTCCTAAGGGTGGGAACAATTAGGGTTTTTCGGGTTTACGAGTTTTTTTTAATTATCATTATTATTATTATTATTATTATTCCCGAATAATGAACCCAAAATAATTTGGGTATCCGATTATTCGGGTTCTGGTTAGGTTTGGTTCAGGGATTATTCGATTTTTAAGAGAAAATATATTAAATTTAAATATATAGTTTTAAAATTAAAAAATTATCATAAACTAAAATATATCTATTACTACATATTTGATTAATTAATTAATAATGTTATCTATAAAAAATAAAAATAAAAAAACGGGTCCGATCGAGTAGGAAATCACAATCCTGACCTAATATACACAAGAATTAATATGAGACCGTTTCACACGTCAAATTTGAGTGACGAATCAAGTACATGTCCCAACCCATGTAAAAAAAATATAATTTTTCACTTTATGTATAAACCGAAACGATGAACCTCACGAATATAGATTCGTGAGACATACTTCCTAACATATTTATATAGAACTCATATCCCGATTTTTTTACCGGTCAGATTCGGTCTTGGTCTGAACCCAAACCTGAATGGTCATCCCTAGGTCCTATGCCAAGAAGAAGCTTCATAAATCATACCAAAATGAATCTAATTCAATTTCAATATATTAATTAGGGTTGTACAAATAATGAGTCTAGAATTGAGTACTCTTCTAGAAATTTGAAACAGTTATTAAATAATTATGATAAAAAATTGTGGGTCTTATTCGATATACCGTGGATAATGCTGGATCTTTATTTTGACTAAACAAATAAAACAATTTTTTTTTAAAAAAAAAATTAGATTTTACGAAGATTTCATGTGCATCAAACGCCTCGTGACAAAAATTATTAAAAGCAAACAAAAAAGGACAAATAATCGTATCTAATGAAAGATATTGTCCAATATTTATATTATATATATATATATATATATTCTCAAATTATTATTTTCCAAAAAAAGAAAAGAAATAAAGATAGAAAATAATGGAGACTCCCTTAATTTCAATCAAAATTGCCACTAGTTTTTTTTTGCTTCCTCCCCAAAACTCTTACAAATATAATATATCTAAAAATAATAAAATATAGTTGAAAATATTATATAAATAAATAGTAAATAAAAATAATATGATATGGGCATATCGTAAAACACAGAGAAAAATTTGTGGCCTGAAATTTTTTACTAATTTTTATTTTTATGAAAGAGTTAGATTCCATAAATTTGTGGTCAAGAAATATTATTGCCCATACCACACTTTATTAATTATTATACACGTGGCTACAAGTTGTGTTGACGTGGCCGAAAAGTGCAAAACAACGAGTTGCCCCAAACGGTGCTGTGCAACCTTCTTTTGTTTTATATATATATAATATTGATTTTTTTTATCAATAATATGTTTTATAATTAGAAATGATTTGGTTGTTTTTGCACGTAGATGAGTAGGTCTTTTATGAGACAGTCTTATTAATCTTTATTTGTGTGTCGGGTCAACCCTACCGATATTCACAATAAAAATAATACTCTTAGCATAAAAAAGTAATATTATTTCATGGATGACCCAAATAAGATATATGTCTCACGAAATACGACCAGTGAGATCGTCTAACACAAATTTTTACCTAGATAGATATACTAAATATTCTAAAAAGTGTGATTAAATCGGAGGAAAAAGTTTCGATTCGAGCAGAAGTGTGAAAATCGTGATTTTTAGTAAAATTTAATTTAATTTTTTATTTAAACTTTTATTTTAAGTATAAATATTTAATGACCACATAACTAGGGATTTTGACTATTATGTTTTGATAATTTGAGAAATTGCATTTATTCTTAGAATTTATATGTTAATTTATTATTTAATTTATTAATTAACTTAATATAATTAGAACTATAATAAATATTAAAAACGTGTTTTCACGTTTAATATCATGTTAAAACCGATGAAGCTTATAAAGTTTGAAACTTGATCATTACGTTTCACGTTTTTTAAAACATACGCTATAATATATTCACAAATCATTCATTCTAATATAGAACGATTAAAAAAAAATTTGTTATGCAACATACGCAATGAAAATTCCTAAAAAAAATTTGTAGAATTTATATGATATATAAAAATTATTTAATCAGAATTTAAATTTTATATTATTTGTGCTATATATGATGGGGGACCAAGGATGAATTATTATATTGTTACTAAAATTTTTAATTGAATTTTATGTGGGTCCAATTTATCCATGATTTATTATTTTCAATCAGGTTATATAAAATTATTTTTGAGAAATAGTTTGATAAATATGTCGCACCTTATTATCAAATTTTACGTGCTGTGTTTTTATTTGATTTCTCCATTAAATAAAATAGATTTGGGAAACAAGACATGTGCATCTTACTTATTGACAAATATGATATAGTTATATCATATATATATATATATATATATAATATTTTGATAAATAATTTTTAAGTTAATACAAAAGAATGAGGTGTATGTCATTTTACTAGATGTTGTAGCTCTTGAAAACATCTATATAATCTATCTCAACATAAAATTGTCATTGCTCGAAATCCATCTCCTAATTAACAAGTGCATCAACTTGCAACTCATGAGAATCGAAGATGTAAAGTTGGCAGTGATATCAATTATGAAGTCGAACATGTTGTGTTTATGAAAACGTATATTCGATGTAACAATAATAATTACTAGTCATTACACCAAAAGTTATAATTTTTAGTGTAGGACACAACTTTTGGTCAATTTATTATGGCATGACAGAATATCAACATAGAACTACGCATTATTCATAGTTAACATAGTCAATCAAATCATATAAGTCAGTAGTTTGATACAATCTACTACGAGAACTTCCCAAAATATCAATATCGAACTATTATAATGTTCCCAAGAGCTTATGATAATACATATATTGTAAACAATAATAATTATATTACTTTTAAAAAACTGAAAAAGTTTTTTCCCCCTAAAATAATAATATTTAAAACCATTGAAAAAGTAGGGAGAATATGTGGAAAATGTCATCCTCATCCACCAACACTTCATTCTTTCTAATCCACAACTCTGTTTCTTTCATCCACTTTGAGAGGGTTATGATATTTTTGCCGTTGATTTTCATATAAATATCTAAATCAATATTTTTCTAATTCTAATTATACCATTTTTTTTTGGATTTACTTACAAAATATCATATCACTCACTAAAACCCACTTATTTTTAAAGAAACACATTTCACTAATCATTAGATACAACTTGTTTCAGAGGTATCACATCTGAAAACACTAATTTATTGTAGTTAATAAAACATCTCCGAGCTAGTTTCTGTGTCATATAATTGCAATACTCCGACAATGTTTTGAACAAAATCTCCGAACAGAAATGGGAGCATCCATTGAGAACGGAGTCGGAGTCGGAGTCGGAGTCTTGAGTGACGGAAAATGCCTATGTTTCAAGGATGATTTCATTCCATCCTCTTTTATCTTTTCCTCGTTTCTGTAAGGGATTCCGATTCGTATGGCACTTGTAAAATCTCTATACAAAGTTATAGACAATTTAAATAAGGGATGAACAATCGATTTTGTACTACAACCTAATTATGAAGCATTGAGCTATACGCATTAGTATCACATCAACTTCATATTGATGTCACATCAGCGTCATATCGAAAAAATAACAACAATTTCCAAAAAGAAAAAGATAACGGATTGAAACTGAAATATGACAACATAGAGTATCAAAGTCGCAAAAAATGAAAAAAAAATGCTATTTTATTTATATAATGAAGTTTGATATGTTGTTCGCTTATTTGTGAGTACCATTGAGATGAAATAACTCTTTTGGATGTAGAGTTTTGGAAAGATGGAGTGGATGTTGTCGTGACTACAAATAATTTCGTTTGTGGGGATGTAATATATGAAAGAAAAAGGGAATTCTGGTCCCTTGAAAAGATATTCCAACCATAAATAATTAATTGGAGTGGCCCATGCTTGTTTACCATTTAGGGGAAACTACATTTGCCTTTGTCTTCACAGCTTGCGAAACCAATTCATAAAGGTTCAAAATATCCCTACAAATATTTACAATAAATAATGTCAGATTCAGGCAAATTATTGCCATTTTTTCTAAAAAGTCACATGGTCTAAGATGTATGTGATGATACGTTGAAAAACAACTTGATGAATGCCTCGAGTTGAGTCAAGCGTTGAATATTTTCTCTTTAAAAATAATTTGTTTCATTTTGATGTTTGAGTTGTTTCATATTTTCTAGTGAAGTGGTAAAAACGTGCTTTTTATGATTGAAATGAAATCCTGTTTTTAACCAGTTGTCATGAAAAGAAAAAGCGTAAGCAGTCTCAACTATCCATTCAAATCAATTCTAATTTTTGGAGTACAAAAAGTGCAAAACGGAATGCATTTTATCTAATACGAGTCGCATATTAAAAGCTCTTAATCTTTTCACACCAATTCAAATTTATTTATGACAAAAAATTGAGGAGAATATTTAGCATATATTCAAAATATATTTTTCCAACATGATAAATGTTTATATAAAACAACTATTTTTTTGTTCTTTTTTAATTCGATTGAATAGTTTTATGTTTTTGTGATTTTTTAATATAATTTTTTAAATTGATAATTTGTTTTTTATTTTATTTTAAGGGTCATCTTATTCTATAGTTGCTTCCAAAAGAAACCATTATTTTAAGGGCTAAAAATACTTATTTTTACATTTATTTTTTTAGATGGTCTCACAGGTCAATTTTGTCAGACGGATCATCGATTTGACCTAACTTATGAAAAGTTATAATCTTTTTATGTCAAAAATATATTTTTTTGATAATTATGGATTGAATCAATCCATCTAAAAATGCATAAGACCGTCTGTCTCACAATAAATCTACTCATTTTATGCATATATACGTATGTATATGTATATATTTGGATTTTGGATTGAATGTGCCACGTGTTTTGGATAATCTCAGCCACAAAATTTCAAGTGGATTTATTGACCACCAGTTTTTTAAAAAGAAATTATTTTTTATTATTTATTTAGTACTTTTGCCCTTTGAGGCCGTGGCGTGGCACCTCTGCATCGTCATCTTCTTGCCCCAACCTCTTAACCAAACTCCAAGCTATTTCATGTTGTTTTCGTTCTTGGGTTCCATCTTTTTCTCAATTCTCTGCTGGAAAAAATCTGGGCTTTCTTCACTCGAGTGCCTGTTCCCGACTGTATCTTTGGATTGTTTCTTGGCTGCCTCTGTTTCTTCTCTTTATTTCAATCATTTTCCGATGATGACCAACCATTTGTTGTGTTTCTGAAAATTTTCCGCTCCATTCGTTGAATATGGGGAATCAAATAATGTTTCAAGAGCTGCCCTGTTTGTAGTTTGTTGAATCAATCAAGGATGTTCGGAGAGTGATTCAAGATTTATCGAGTTTTCATATCCGAATCAATAAGTTTCCGGGGATATTGGATGGAGATGCCATATTCTTTCATGGATCCAGTGGTGGTCTTGTGTTAATTTTTTTCTAAGATTGATTTCACAGAGACTCTGAATTCACGACTCATCCACCGATTACAAAAAGATATTCGGGATTTTTGGGTCAGAAGGCTGGAGAACTAATGATTCCTGCATTCATGGCGGCAAGTTTAAGCTAATTTAACCCTTTCTGTTCTTTCTGTTAGTGTAACAACATAGACAAGAATTATATGTATTTATATATCTATAGGAACAAAAAAATGGTAGCAATGGTCCAATGAAGGACAGAACTGTTCTAGAGATAGACACACCCTCTGGTCTGGAAGAGAAATTTGGTACCTGGGATGACTTTGCTCCAAAGGTTCATATTCTCCCTAGTTTTATATTTTGGAGAGTTTTCCTTCTTTTTTGGCCCCTTGTTTGACCGTGCTTCAATCATTCAAATAGGCGAGGAAGCCATACACCATCACTAAACATAGAGAAAGATGGACAGAAGAAGAACACGAGAGGTTTCTCGAGGCATTGAAACTTTATGGTCGAGCTTGGAGAAAAATAGAAGGTGTTTCTTTGGTTGAAATTGGTGTTTTTTTAAGCTCGTGTTCTTGTTGTTGTTTTTTTTTTTTATGTATTTTGAGGATATCCTTTTTGAACTTTCTACAGAGTATGTGGGCACAAAAACAGCTGTGCAAATTCGGAGTCATGCTCAGAAGTTTTTCTCCAAGGTCTTACTTGCTGCTTATGCATCAGTTTTTTTAGTTTACAGCTATGTATTTTATAGTAGTGGATTGATGGGAAAGGTAAATGTTGTGTTTAGGTCGAGCGTGATTCGAATTGTGGCGATCCCGATTCGGCGAAACCGATCGAAATTCCTCCCCCAAGGCCGAAAAGAAAACCGATACACCCTTATCCTCGAAAACTGGTTTGTCCAGTCAAAATGGGGATTGTGATACCTGAGAAACCAACAAGGTCTTCATCTCCGAATACGTCCATTTCGGGGCATGAAAACCAATCTCCCACATCTGTGTTATCGGCAGTTGGCTCGGATGCATGTGCTGGGGGGAATCCCGGTATGCCGAATGGCGCTTCCTCATCGGTTTCGTCTGCCCTTGCTCTTAATTCTTGTTCATCAAGTCCAGATGACAAAGTTTCTTTGGTAATTGCTCGATCCGATTTAATCTGTTGATCTAGTAAATGCTTCCTCAACTGAAAAAAGTTTGCTTTCTAACATGACAGGAATTGGAGCTTTTGCCCCAAAACAGTTGTCTCCTCGAAGAAGCAGTAAATGAATCAAATGTGCAATGCTTGAAGCTGTTTGGTAAGACATTACTAGTCACCGATCAACCATCTAATCCTGCCGTGGAGGCTAGAAAATTGGAATTTTTCGAAAGAGCCGAGGGGCGTTTATACTCATCGAATGTAATGCCAGTAAGGTTTCTGCCGAATAATTCGGAGTCACCGCTCTGTGGCGAAACAGAGAACAATATATGCCCTGGGGACGCATCTTCTCTGATTCGTTCCCCATGGTTATCACTTTGTGACAATGTGTCACATTCGACTCACAAGTTGCATAATGTAAAGCCTTTCAGAACCACACAAGAGATGGCGAAGAAAGATGAAGAAAAGGAAGGGTCTTCCACCGGTTCAAATATTGATTCTCTCTCCGTGGAAAGGAAATCCAAAGAGGGTGAACTACAGCCCAGCAAGCAACTCTCGACGAACTCTGGGAATCCTCTCAAGGGTTTCATACCGTATAAAAGGTGCTTGGGAGAAAGAGCACGTATGGAAACTGCTGAAGATGGGAGAAACTGCCGATTCGCCACTGCTTATAAATTCGTAAAGATCTCATCCATATGATAGCTATTCACATTTAGCAATGCTCGTAGGTTCGTGAAATTTTTCGTGTAGTTTCATGTATGTTCACTGAAGTTTTGCAATGACTTCTGTTTTTGTAATTTTTCCCTGGCCTTGCACCAGACGACCCTCCAGTGACATTGCCATGGAGATATATATATATATATATATATATATGATAATTGTAAACTGTAGCTATATGATTGAATATCAAATGTATGCATCTGAGGAATTTTCAATCTCCTTTTACATGTGATGATTGTGTTCATGGTGATGTAAATGTGTATTTTGTTCTGCCTAAAGCACTTGATGATCCTTGAATCACTCTTCCATGATTTATGTAATACCTGTTTATTAACACAATATATTGTTTATAATAAAATAATTTTGAGTTTTTTTTTTTTTGGATCCTATATTTTTTAGTCTTTTTGAGTTTGATGTGTTGGATCATGTGAATCTCCATTTCAATTAGAGCTTTGTTATAAATTTACCAAATCTTCCATCTCTCTGTTTTTTTAAACCTTGCTTAATATTTGATAATGGTACCAACTTTGCTTGAAAACATTTAATCCCCCAAATATATAAGATAAATAAAAACTCGAGGATATAAAATATATACAAATATGATGGAGGGGTTCATAATTTTAAAACTTATCAACAAACCTCCAGGAAAATATATCTAATATTTACATATCATGACTTTCTGTAAATAAATCTTAATTTTTATCATCCTCGTTTTTTTAAGAAAAAAACTGAGATTGATTAATTCGGTTACCAGTCGAATGAACCCATCTCCGATTTGGTCGATTTGTTCGTTGTCAATGAAAAATCCAGGTAATTACATTTGCTCAAAGAAATCGATTTATTTGGCTCTTACAGAACCAAAGTGTTCCAATGCTCACTTCCGGTTGACATAGACCAATTAAAAGTCAGTACTTTATTACACTAGCCCTGAACTTGTTGATTTTGGCAGATACCCCAAAACCTTTAATTTAATTTCTTTTTTTATGAAATTCGAAATTCCTTCACAGCTTCAATTCATATTGAGGTCCTTATTCGGTTATTCCTTAACAGCAAGATATGAGCATAGGAGTATAACCAATTACCATCGCTCACATCACTTGCATAACTCTACAAAACTGAAACAAAAAATACAAAACCCAATTTGAATGTAAAACCGAAATTCTAACTCTGATATTTCAATATTTATTAATCATCAAATCCCAGACAGAAAACATTTGTATCACCCCATAGAAAATTTCACAAGCCAATGGACATTTCCTATTATCAAGCTTCCACATCAAATCCTCAATTCATTTGTCATCCCAGTTTGGGGATCAAGGGGAATTACAACCGTTCACTGCTGACCTAATTCACATACTTCTCAAGTGCAAGTCTATTAAAATGTGATCCTTAACACAACAAACGATCGTAAAGCTGAAGCGTAATGAGACTCTTATTAACATTTCATCTATTTTGCACGCAGTAAGCATACCTGTTGAACTTGGACCAAATACTGACATGTGATCTGATTTGTTACTCGCACTTTATTGAGCGGTATATGTGACGCACAAAAAACAAAGCAGCACGGAAGCCTACAGTTCCAAGCATGAGGAAGAAAGCATAGCATACACAAGCCATGTACCCGAAGAAAAACGAGGTCTGCATGAAACCAGACATTTCTGACCGCGCGTTGTAGTAATACAAGCAGTAGCCATAGATAAACAAGCCAGTAGATCCACCGCATGCAAAAGACCTGATAAGTCAAGGAAATGAGGAATTATCATCACTAAACATTTTTGTTTTCGGAAAAAAACTCCGAAAACATTCTCTCACTCAATTGAAGTTTTGTAGTTGACACCTTGATAAGAGATTGAAAGCCTAATTAATCTGAAAATATGACAGAAGAAGCAGATAACTACGGAACAAGAAGGTGGTAGGACTAAAATCAACAGAAAACTTTTTTAATGCTCTATTTAAATGCGACCAGCCATCCACACGTGCATTCACGATTTGCAGCGTAAATGTGGTCTCACCAATGTCTTTCAATTATTAACTATACAATTTTAGGCTAATAAATGTTTATGCTGGTGAAGAGATGGTTGCACTTTAGTTGCCTTGCTACATAGGACACCCAGAAGAGAGGACATACAGTAAATACAGGTACAATACAAAAAACAATTAAAAAATAATGATGTAGGAACTCTTATTAAAGTTTTGGAAGTGAGGCGGAGCAGTACGTCTTAAGGTTGGGTTACAATGCAAAGCTCACGTGGATCGAGGAAAATGACTTAGGGCAGATTAAATAATCATTATGGTACGCGTATCTCTTTGCCAAAATTCCTTGCATTTATGTTTAATTAATTTTTCAGAAGAGGGGAGAAAAACTCGAACGTGCATTGAAGGCCATTCCAGAAAAAAATATTTTCATGCATATTACGAGGCCAAAATCTGACACAAGCCATCCAAAAATGCTGCCTCAGCATGCAACAAATCAAGTATTAAGAATATTCAATATTACTTTGAAAAAACAGCCAAATAACATACAGTGGCATAAGTCATCCAAAAATGAAGCCTACATTTAATAAATCATGTATTTAAAATATCCAGTATTACTTAAAAAAGGACCAAATAACATACCTCCACCACCACTTGTGATCTTCAGCAGCAAGTTGAAAATAGGTCAATGCCACAGTAATAAATGCAGTGACAATTAGGAGAATAATGAAGACAATGAACAAGATGCTGTAAATGGTGTAAATCCTGTGACCCCACACACTCGCAAATATATAGTAAAGTTCTATGTAAATGGCACTAAATGGCAAGAATCCAGCCATTGCCATTTGAGGAAGGGTTCCACGGTACCAAGGTAGTGGTGGAATCTCTCTAGGATATTTTGTGGTACGACATGGAGCTTGAAACTCAGCCTTGCTATTCTTTCCAGCAATCCCTCCCAATACTAACAAAGGTGATGTAATGAGCGCCCATATGAGAAAAATAACCACAATGGTCCCGAATGGAAGGGCGGCAGTGGCGTGATAAGTAATGGCAACAGTGTTAAGGAAGCAAAAGGTGAGAAACAGTGGCCCACAGAAGAGGCCTCCAGCCAATAATAAATTTCGGACCTGCCAAATGAAGAATTAAATATCAGGTAAAGAGATAGAGCAGTCTGCAACAAACAGAGATCATAACTCACACAGATAAAAAAAAAAATAGGTAATTGTTTTTTTTTTTTTTTTGTTTAGCATTTTGTTTGAAGGATAAGTGATCTGATCTGTTTCTAGAACAAAGGATGGGACGCAGAGTTTCTTATGAATTGTAGCCGACATGCTCATATCCCAACTTGGACGAAAATTTTTAAAACCCGTTAATGCACCAATATATTTCTATGCACTAAACGAATGGAAAGATTGATTGGGTTGACTAACAGGCATACCCATACCGTTTGCTTTTACTTCCACAAGATAATAATGAGATTCATTCCCTATCTGTGCTGACCTGTAACTCACCCTGCAAACCAATGGTTAAACCTAGCCTCCCTTAGACCTCACACACCCACTCCTCACAAAACCCAAAATCACCAGTAAACCTTCTCCACTCATTAACCCTGAGAAGCAGTTAAAAAAATTAGAATATTCAAATGTACACACACAAGTTCTCTCTCGGTTTCAGTTCAACTATCTGCAAGAAAAGATATCGAAAAGTTTTCAGCCTTTCTTAAAACTCAAAATCAACAGAACAAGCCACTTTTTAGTATCCCAATATTTTACAGGTAGTACTTCCCGCCCCAGTCTGTAACCCTAGCCGAGATAAAGTTATAAGTTAGTGCCAAGGCTTTTTGTGTTTAATGCAACTTGAAAATAGTACATTCGATGGCTTTTTGTGTTTAATGCAACTTGAAAATAGTACATTCGATCTTAAGATTCGAAGAAAAGTTTTCCAAAATTTTCAAGGATTAAGCCATTTCTACATTAACTCAAACTCGATGAAAACAAAAAAGAACCGGGATGACTATATGCACTGCCACAACATTTATTCATCTCCCCGAAACTTCAAATAAATGGAATGAAAGACAGAAGGCAAGAAAATCTTCTACATTTCAAAGTTAAGAATCTAAAAGATTTTGTTAATCATATACGTTGGAGTGATTGGATGAGAAAAGACAATTTGCTGAGAGTATCCATGTTAATATTTTATACTACTGGAACTCTCTGTACCCTAATTGCAAGTAAATTTCTCTAATTGGCATGGCAGATGGCATTAAGTATACCCATCACCTAAATGTTAAAATCTGTTTAAGAAGCAGCACCACCCCTGCCCTCCAAAAAAGGGGAACTGTGACGACAAATAGAACGTTTTCTCGCAAAGCTCAATGTTAGTACCCTGTTAACATACATAATGATAGTATGATACACACCTTTCCAAGTCCAAATAGGACAACACGACTTTTTTTAGTGGAAATGTACCTCTTAGGCTTCCTTGACAACACAATTTATCACAATCAAGTTATGATGAACTCAATTCAGGAAGGAAAACAATGAAGGCATTAGTGCTGGAACTCGTTGTACCCTCACTGCAAATAGATTTTTCTAATGCACAAATGGGCATTGGTTTTGCAAATCAACTAAATGTTCAGATCCGTTTAAGAATCAGAAGAACTCAATCCTAGTACCCTGTTAACATACATAATGATACACCACTTTTTCAAGTCCAAATAGGACAACACAGTTTGGAAAATTAAGTGCAAATCAACCTCCTCAGTTTCCTTGGTCACACAGTTGATTGCAATCAAGCATGACGAAGTCAATCCTATGACCTGTTGTTTTCTCAAATGATAAAAATACTTGCACAATGGGCGGGGTTACAACAGAGTTTTAACAGGAGTCAAACTGCATTGCTACATAAAAAGGAAAGCCATCAGCTATTTAAGAGAAAATGCAACGCCAATAAGTTCAAATTCACTCACCCAATTTGTTCCTTCTAACTGGCAATAGAAAGAAGCCGCTGTATATCCAGCAATACCAGATGTAAGAGCATAAATGACAACCAAAGCAGTAAAAAGAGCTCCTCGGTTGTAGGGGTAAAATACACCAACAAGTGCGAGTACGAATATAAAAGTTGTCCTGAACAAGAAAAAATGTTAGTAGGTCAATTATGTGCATCAAACAAATAAAGATCTGATGCCCAGCAATCATCGAAAGCAACTTATATAGATAACTTCAGTGAATCAATCAAGGCAATTCAAAACATCCAAACGTCCTTACAGAGTAAACAACTGAGAGCCACATCCAAGGGAAGCAGCAAGGAGGGACTTGTACTTCGGGAACCTAAAAACATCACCATGAATGTTCTTCCATCCAGTTTCTTCTTGGTCATCAGCTGTTTCTTCATCGTGAGCATATCTTTTGTGGCAAAAAAAGATTTAATACATATATATTACTAGAGGTGGTAATCAGTCATCAATGTCCTGAATGCAAAAGCGGAACTAGTCCTTACTTGACAAAGTCATTTTTGAGAACTCGCATCAGAATTGTAGCCAGAAATCCAGTTAGAAGGAGCACGGTGACACATGAATTGATAATTGAAAACCAATGGATCTCCAAGTGACGACTATGTGTTGAAGATGAGGAGTACTTCTCCATTCTATTCTCAAAAGTCACTTCGGTTTCTTTCCATTTGACTGAGTACATAAAGTCCACGTCAATTTCCCTATCCTCGGTAAGATCCACCAAAGCATTAGAATCAGCACGTGCATTGATCTCGATCACACGATCCTTGTTAAAAAATATTTCAAAATGGAGATGCTTAAAAAGGTAATATTTGTGATCATTGGGATCAGCCTTGCCATCTTTATCAATCTTTCCTATGAAACCCCACAGGGGTAGGTCATCGTAGTACATCTGAAAATAGTATTCCTTTGCAACCGCGCTTCGAAACTCGGCAACTTGTTTCTTTGACAACTTCCTTTTACAGATTATTTCTGGCTCTTTATCAGCTAAAAAGTCAAGCTTGTATGGAGCACCGACCAAACGGTCTCCATTCAGCACTTCACCAAGTGCTTCTGATTTATCTTTCACGCCATCTGCGATCAAGATGTATAGATAAAACAGGAAAATTGGTTTAAACCCAAAAAAAAAGGGAAAAAAAAAACAAAACAAAAATTATAATATGAGATACCTGGAGAACAAAAGGGTAGATCAAAATATCGATATGTTTCACTGAAATAATTGAAAAAACAACGTGAGCGATAACATGAAATAATCAACCATTTACAAATGCCATGATTTAATGAAATTTTATTTGCCAATAATTATCTTTTAAATAACAGAATAACATCCACAAGTCATAATAATCTTCATCAGAAAAACATGAGCAAGTGGCGGTGAACAGTCCCATGCAACCCTTTTTCCCAACTCCAGATAAATTTTATATTCAAGAAGTATTAATAAAATGATAAACCCAAACTCAATTATCAAATCATTCAACAGTATTTGCATGTGCAAGGTCTTCCATTACCCTTATCCTCTCATGGAATGGCATTCTTTCATATTTTTATCTTGTGACTTATTAGATGCATCCTTCTTAAGTCTCTAGCAAACAAGTCAGGTGTAAAGTAAAGGAGAAGATTAACAAGAAATATATATTTTTTGTTTAATTATGAAAAAAAGAACTATCCATTACCTTGATGTACTGTAAACCAATAATCCAAATAACAACAAAATGGGACTGAAGCTAACACCTGAACTACATTTCTATCTTCTTTAAACACAATCCTCTGAAAATAAGGCCCCATTTACAATTTTATCGTTTAAACAGGAGAACAAGTGTCACAACAAATAACAATTCAAATATCCAAACACATTTCCTGAACAGCTGCGAAACGAAACGACATCTCGAGGTTTATAACCTACCAACGACGCTTTCTGCGTCAAAGATCCAGGTTTTACATGACTATGTCTTTTGATGTGGCTTTTTCAATGTATCAGATCGATTTCTCGGCGTAGCGACCATCATGGAATGTTTTTTTTTATAATCTCCAAAAACGGAATGTTCTTTAAAGGATCACAGCGATTTCTCTGCATCATGGAATGGTATCACCTAACATTTTTCGTTGTTGGTACGTTTTTCCTTGTTGGTATTTGGCAGATGACTTCCTTTTCTCAAAATTAACCTTTTTTTAAAAGCCTAATTCGAATCTTTTGAATGAAAAAATACATAAAGTTTTCCACAAAATTTCTAAATATGTTTACTTTATTTCAATAAAAATCGTCTGTGTCACCACGATCGTCCGTTTCAAATATCAATGGAACTAGAACCGAAGCCTCTGCGATATCCTCCACGACTGTGCAGGCGTACCACAGACTCCACACAGCATGTGGAATGATTTTTCCATCTTTTCTATGTACCAACCAAGTCCTCCGTTCCTTTTCACAACTATTTTTCGATGGGATTCCAAGATAAGATCCTTATCCCAGATCCAGAAAATTAAGACAAAGCATAAAAAGAGAATTACCTGAGAACAATAAGATGGGATTCCAAAAAGAAAAAACAAAAAAACAAAGCTATAACCCAGAATAGTCACATTAATTGTAACATTACTCAACAAAACACAGAGAGGAAAAAACACCTGGGATTGTTGAAAGGGCCGACTTTGTTGGCATACAGCGGCACCGGGTCCCCGAGTTTGTATTTGTGATCCGATGCGTCGGATTTAACCCCAACTACGAAGCACAGAAACATCAAAAGTAAGGAGGCGTGACGAATTCCTCCCATTTTAACCCTAACTATCACAACTATAAATTAACGAGCAAAAATATATTAGGGCAGATCTAGATCAGAATCGATTTGGGATTACTTCAGCTCTCGTATAACATACACGCAAAATTGAATGAAACCAATAAGATTTGGGGAATTTCCAAGTTCAATTCATTTGTTGGTTTTTGATTAAATAAGACAACAGCAGGGTTTTGTGTTGCTGCCACTTGACATACTTTAAAATATTATGATTAGATTTTTGTGAGACGGTGTCATAAATATTTATTTGTGTGATGAATCAATCTTATTGATATTCATAATAAAAAGTAATATTTTTAGCATAAAAAATAATATTTTTCATAGATGACTCAAATAAGAGATCCGTCTCACAAAATACGATCCGTGAGACTGTCTTACGTAGGTTTGTGTCTTATTATAATAGATTTAGTAGCTTAACATTGACCTCGGTGGGAAAAAAATGATCAATCGTCAGTTGGTCGAATAAATGAGCATAGGATTAGTTGTAGTATAACATTTTGTTGATTGACATAGTTTACATACACTAATATTTAAGTTTGATATTTATTTGAAACACACCAAAAAAATCACGGCTAACTAGTTGAAATCGAACTCGAGTTGCTTGGCACAAGGAAGATAGTACTCGTAAGCCATTAAAAGTCGAAAACTTAAGAATACGCTTTAGCTAGTCCTTGCGCGGTTGGGGCATATATCGGATTGATGAGTCAAGAATTACAGTAATAATATGGTTCGCAGTGGTGGTGAATTCCTTGGGATGAGTGGTGTTTCGGGTTGTCAAGTTATTGAATTTCTTATCGGAATTATTGGACACATAGTTGTTCCTTGTATGGTTCAGGCACTTTTGGCCTTGCTGATTGAGCTTCACATGCATTGGTTTTGAAAAGTTATCACATTGTTAATCATGGGTTGAGACTTAATCGTAACAAATTCCACCCAAACTAAAAAGAGGTTACCATGCTCTAGGTCCATGACTGAACTGAAATTTTGGTTTAGGGAAGTGAAATCTGGCTAAGGTTGTTGAACCTGCAAGTACGCTATGTGATGTCTGGATGATTGTGATCATCAAATGTATGCTTTTGTGGATAATTGTTGCTAAAAATCGCTACATTGAAAAATTTATATAGATTTCATTCTCGGTGATTATAATAAACTTAAGGTAATAGTGTAGATACAACCAAATCACTGATACTAAGAAACTCGGAAGAGGCAAGAGAAATTAAAAGGCTCGTATTTCACTCCAAACTTATATACAGACCTGAGTCAACTGTGAACTCTACTTTTCTACCATCGACGTTTATATTTTACAAGTAATGATCGCGGCACGTTCATAACATAAAGTAGCGGTAATTTTATAGATACAAATGGACACGAATGGTTTTGTTGCAAATTCAAATAATAGCCAAGTGTACAGACCTCAAATGGCCGTAGCACTCATCACTGCTTCCAAAGAATTCCAAGCATACCCAGCAAACATGCTTCCCACAACGACATTCGATATGGTTGCACCCATCCACCTTCTCGATGGTGAAACCACAAACGGGGCACATTTTCACATAATCTTTTCCCACGCACCACTCTTTCAGAGAAGTATCTGGGTTGTCTTTGAATTCTTTATATTTCTCACATGTCAGATATGGGTGATATTCCAAGTGACAACTAGTACACGTCTCTGCTAGGCAGGATCCACAGACAAATTGAGTACCGGGATGACCAGGTTCTGAAACCCGGTACACTGAAGGGCAGTCAGGCGACGGACAAAACCTGTAGGTGCCACCACTCCCAGCCACAAATGAACCTAAGGAAGCCCGAAAAAGTTCGTCCAATTTCTCACTGGAGAATAAGGATCGTAAATCAGTAAGCAAGATAAGAGCCCCACAATCCTCTTTTGTACACCGTAAAGGAAAACTATCCTGGTTTCTTATCGCAGATTCGGACTGCTCAACCAAACACAAGCGGCAGAACTTGTGACAACAACCCTCCAGTATGTAACAATCTTCGACTTCACACAAGCAAATCGGGCAGGCATCATTATTATTTCTTGGAATTTGCAGTCCACTTCTCTGTGCGATATCATTAATTATTTCTTCGACTTTCTGTTTCAGCTCTTTTGGACCTATTATTGATATACAATGGTGTTTTGCGTCCAAAGAGAACTCCGCCTCAGGAAACTTCTTTTCAAGACCTCGAAGATCTGGCCCAAATTCCTGGACAATTCTCTTCATCATATTAGGAGGCAAAACTCCATCACAAAGTTGGATCTCAAGTTGCTTGGTGTCTCGTAGAGAAAGAAGGGCTTCAACAAGCCTCTGCTGTGCACGCGCAAGCCTTTCCGGAGAGCCAAAGAGTCTTACAGTCATGCTATGCTTATCAAAAAGTATATGAGTCCCAGTTTCGTGCTGAATGGATTTCATAAGCAAAACACCATCTCGAGAAAAAAGAAGCTGAAGAACTGAAGGAGTGATGTCTGGATGTTGTAAACTCTTCCCTTTCATGAGCTGCTCCAGAGGTGATCGTATCTCTGACACGACTTTTGTAGCATTGGCAGATATCTTTACTCGATAAGAACCATTCAGGTTCCTCTCTAGATTACATTCAACGCCTGTGAAAAAGGAAAGTTAAACATCATCCGTTCACAATATCATAAATAGAGATTACTCCAACCTCAATAGGTAATAGATATGATAGGTGGTGAGAGAGACCACACAGGTAGGAAAGATATGATAGGTAGTGAGAAAAACCAAACAGGTAGGAAAGGTTTAGTCTCTCCATATGGCTCTTAAATAACTTCAGAAATGGGGGTGAACTATATGCGATTTACAATAACGAAACTGAAACCAGCTCCCAGGTGAATAGATGTGAAATGGATCATGTTAATTCACATCAAAAATGAGTAAATGTGACAATTAAATATTCAATCCATTGATACACGACTTCTTTCATATATAAAAGTAAAAAGGATAACAAATGCAAAGATGCTACTGAAAATTTACCTTGAAAAATGAATTCAATAACACAAATGAAAAGATACTTGGTGAAATCTAAAAAGTAAAATTTAAGGCCTGTAATAGGCTAACAAACAAGATTGATATCCCTTCATATAAGTATAAATGAATCTCATTCTCCATGTTCAATTTTGCTTCATACGATGAAGTTTTGTGAGGAGCACACACTAAGGAACATTGCCATGAGTATAAAATATCCTTTGATGGCTCCTAGACAAAGTGACACGAAAAATGGACTCGAAAGGGGAGCACTTGCTGGGGATAATGAAGAGAAGCAATATCAAGAAAAATCAACAGACATATATGACTTTTGCGAATGACTTAAAACAAGAAAATAAAATACCATTTCGCCGTTGCACCCTAGCAAGTAAAGAATTCAGCTGGGTCCTGATAACAAAGTAAACAGGTGCAGGACAGGATACAGAGCTATGAAACATTCGCTGACATCGTATTTTCTGCCATGAAAAACAACCAGGTAATACTTTCCCATCAATTTGTTCTAAGGCCTTAGCTGCCTCCAAATGTAAATTCCCATCAAAAGTAATTGTGGCTCGCATGTAGCAATCCTTACGTTTTGGCTCAAAGACCTGAACACGGACAAAATTTCCTTGTGGGTTCCTTCGAGGCATAAAGGGGGAAATTTCACGCATAACTGCTTCTTCACAAGCCATAAGCGAGGGATTATCTATAGCATCGCCTCTAATCAGAAAGAAGTCCAAGATTCGCCTACTTGTTGCTGCACGCAGCACCTGCAATATATCAGCTTCATAAAGTTCCTTATCGAGTCCAGTAATTACAACACTGTCCTTAGTTTTTGTACTCGCTTCAGACCAAGCAAGCCTGTCTGCAATTATGAGATTAGAGAAATCATTAACCATTAAAGCAACATCCTTGGGATCACATTTCACAATTGCTACGCCCCTGCTGTACCTACGAGGCCAAAAAATTTTGGCTCTAACAGCAGGAAATGATGCCATTTTGTTATCACCACCAAAAACGTTTTTAGCAGGAATTACCTTCAGCAAGCCACCACAGAACTCAAAATCACTTAATTCAGTGGCTTTCTTGGCAGCATCAGGTGTCAGAAATGTTACCCTTCCCCATTTTTCTCTTTCTTCGTTATCCAGACCACAGCCTGAGAATCTGCTAATGGCACAAATACCACCAGAGGTAAAACTTTCCAAAAACAAAATGAGCTCTTTATCATTGAGCTTATCAGCCTTTGAATAACATACATCTACTGTCAAAAATCTCTTCTCAAGTTCCAGGTGTTTTATCACTGCACCAGCACCAAAGAGAGCAAATGAAGGTAAGACTTTGGGTCCTCCATTATACAAGCATTTCTCGAAGCATTCATTCTGCAACAACTTTTTTTGATACTCCAACGTATTATTCACTGAATCACACACAGTCTTCATGTCTTGTGAAGAAGCATACAGATGTATCTCATTATGATCAACATTAACTTCAACACCTATACGCTCATCTGCACAAGAAGCTCTGATAGATGAAACAAGATGGCGCACATTGCCGTTCCATTTGCCGCAAAACCTTTTTAGAAGTATACTTCCGAACCCTGACAAAGTCCTCTTTTGTAGCTGATGATTGTCCATCTTCACAAAATCAAAGACCGGAGCCGGTGAAAGGGTTGACAAACATTTAAAATCGAATGCACTAACACAAACCAGATATTCATTGGATGCTGAAAGGATTTCCCCAAAAACTACCCAGGGTGGCCTCTGACCAAAATTCAACAAAGAACATGAAGGATGAAGTTGAAAATGTTTCCCAGATAATGCCACTTGATAGCCAAGCTGATCATATCCAGAGTACATAGCCACATTTTCTGCCAGGGAAGAGAGTATAACATTTTTCAAAATTTCATTATGTTCAGTATTCACTTGGGGATCCCAAAGCCAGTAATTTGGTATAACAAGATTAAGTTCATTCTTTAGGCATGCTTCCAGATCTTGGACAGTGTCCTGGCATCTCTTCATGGACTTCGCATTTATGCTGTTTTCCCAACACCAACTATTTTTCCTTTCCCAAGGTAAAGACTCCCACTCTTTAAAAACAGCAAGCAAAGTGAAGAGATCACCATCAGAATGGCAAAATTTCACCTTCAGGCGATCAGATTTCAACTTGTCTTCATCTGAACCAACCCTGCAAAATATGCTACTAGAATTGGCCATTACAGCAGCAAGAACAAGACCCTCCCTGCGCAAGCCATGTCGGAAGCATTGTAGAATTAATTTACAAAGCCGAGGTTCAATACCCAACTTCACCATCTCACCCCCTTCCAAAGTTAAATTACAAGACCCGTTTATTTCTACAACAGCTCCTAACTGAATAAGGCTTCTGACAGCCATATCTATGGCACTGGGACTAGGTGCATCAACAAAATCAAATTCCTGCACGTTCTTGATGCCCAAAGCAAGAATCCTTAAAACAGCAACACCAAGATGGACCATACGAATTTCCGGTTCCTGATGAGTCTGCATTGACTCAAAGTCATTCTCTGTGTAAAGTCTATAACATGTCCCCGGTTCAGTTCTTCCAGCACGACCAGCACGTTGCTTAGCAGAGCTCTGGCAGATTTTGCAAACCCTTAAAACATTCATTCCACTAGCAGGCTCAAACCTACTTTCTTTTACCAACCCAGAATCGACAACATACTTGACACCTGGAATCGTCAATGACGTCTCAGCAACATTTGTGGTGAATATAACTTTTCTTTTCCCAGGATAGGTCAGAAACACCCGATGTTGCTCGACATGAGAAAGTTTCCCATGCAAAGGTAAGGCAATTGCGGAGGAGGCTTGAAACTTCTCACAAGCCCATTCAACTTCCATCTGTGAGGTCAAGAAGGCAAGGATAGTGCCATCCTTCTCAGTCTTAATTATTTGAGTTACAATCCTCATAACATCAGAAACATACGATGGAACAGATTTAGAAGCAATTAATCCTTCAGATTCACATGGTACATATTTAACATCAACAGGAAAGCTTCTGCCAGGCATATGAAATATTCGACAACCAAAAAAGTAGCTTGCAAATTGGTCGGCATCCGCAGTTGCAGACATAATGACAAGCCTAAGATTGGGCCTTTGAACTAGTAAATTTTTTATCAACGCCAGAAGTAGATCTGTGTTTAAGCTTCTCTCATGAGCCTCATCAACAATAATGCATGATATCTTAGTTAGTTGCTTATCACTCATGTAATGCTGCAACAGGCAATTGTCAGTCATAAAAATGACTTTGGAATCAAATGTCTGAAAAGATGAACGTGACAGATAGTAATCAACTGAAGTATCTTTATAACAACCATGGCTTTCCACTTTAACCCTTTCTGCCAACGAGATTGCCGCAAGTTTGCGGGGCTGAGTGCAAACAATCGACTCATGTCTAGAACCTGCAGAATCAGCAAGAAACTGCACCAACTGTGTGCTCTTTCCCGAACCAGTCTCCCCAACAAGTACAGTGATCTATGTCATACCAACCCAAACAGTTATAAAGAAAAATGACTATTTAAATTAAAAACTTAAATTCCACTATGTGGTAGCCAGATATGTATTTTTGCTTCAGATTTCAATGCAAAAGCAAGAAGAATGCAACATATAACAGCAACCATACAAAAAGTGGCATCATGCTGAAGCTCTCTGTTTGTTACATCAAAAAGTATTTCCAGGAAAATTTAAGACAATCCGACCAAGAAAGTATTACTCACGCAAGGATATGGAATGAATTATAATGGAAATGTCAACTAAGATATGAACTAGAGCTGAAGAAAATACAACATACCCATACATAAGAGGTTTCACTGGAAACATAAATATGATCTGAAACATTTTTTCCAACTTGGCAGGTAATAAATTTTAAACGAAAATAGAAATGATCTGAAACATTTTTTCAATGAAAATCATTTACTTATTACGCACCACTTAAGCTGAGAGCATGCGTTAGGCATTTTACAAGAGATATAGAGAACCTAGAACAGCATGGTAAACCAGGTCTGGCAAGAATTACATATTTTCTGAATTATTAACACAAGTTCGACTTTTCAACATTTTTGCTACACTGTTATGAGTTCCGATTATAGTTGCGATCAAGCAGCAATTTTTTCCATCAATTTCTAAGTAACTAAGTGGAGCCCATGATCATCTCGTCTAATTTATTTATTTACTTATTTATCTTTTTTGCTTTGCAGCAGTGAATTGACAGGCAAATGTAAAACAAATATAATCATCAATATAAAATATTCTAAAGTAAATGCATCACAGAGGTTAAACAATCGAAATAAACATATTACGCTACGCTAACTACCTGCTGGCTTTGTATCTGTTTGAGGATGTCCTGTCGATGGGCGTAAATCGGCAGTCCATCATCAAGCCTCTGGCATTCCCTCATCATCAACCTGTAAATCCTCCCCCACTCAATCTCTGCATCCCAAAAGCGAAAAACAGGAGTTATGGACTCTTCCTCGTCTTCCCCATCGTCCAAGTAACTCACGATGCGCTTAACCCCACTCTTAAACTCCTGCACCCTCTTGAAGATCAAATCCCTTTCATCTTCCAATCCTATCTTTTTTCTCCGCAACTCATTTAAAATTCCAATTCTACTCGGTTTAAGCAAGATATCAGAAACCCTCTTAATATCATGCTCCACATCCCTGAGTTTCTTCATCCATTTCTGCACCGAATTCCCCTCCAACAATCCCTTCAATTTCTCCAAAAACAATGGTCTCAATTTATTGTTCAATTCCGCCTTATCAGAAGGCAGATCAATATTACAAATAACTCGAGGCAAAAAATTATGCCCGTTTCCATTCAATTTCATTTCCCACAACTGAACAACTGTCTCCAACGTCTCACTCCACTGCTCATAAAGAAGCGTCCCCGCAATATGCGCAGACACGAGAACATTAAATTTCTGCGGCTGGTGAGTAATTTTCTGAACAATTTCCCTGGTTTCAGCGTCTTCCATCATGCGCGGACTGTCCTTTATTAGCTGGACGATGAAGTTGGGGCGGGTTGAAAAAGAACCCGGGGGTCGATCGCGGTAGTGGTGAGAAAAAATACGCTCCCCTCCCCACTGCTGGCGCGCTGGTCGACGAAAAGGCGGGTTATTCTGCGGTTGAATTAATCCAGTCCGAGCATGAGACGGCTTCTGGCGGGCATCGCCGGCGGCGAAACTTTCCGGTTTATACATGGTAAAATTCAGGGTTTTTCAGAAAAAATCGAGAAAACTCAAAAACCCTAGAGTGAAGAGAGTGGGTGGTTGAATGGTGAATGTGTCGCAGATGCGTGAACGAACCAAAGAGTCGAGTGCTGCAGAGTACTCCTGGTAACAATCAGAAAGGCGAATATGAATCAACTGTGACGAACTGGGCATAAAAATAAATATGGTGTGTTAATAATACTAGAGAGGCAGAGACATATTGAATTATAATCAGTAGGCTCGGGTAAGCTGGGTCGGATAAGGTACCCGATACCCTAATTATATAGTCATATAATTATGTCTTTAAAAATTAATTTTATTTTTTTTCCAAAATAATATAATTAAATAACTACTTTTATTGTTAAAATTTATTAAGTACGAGACTAAAAGAATTTATTAAAATATACACGTGTGTGTTGACAACATAATTATAAATTTTAACACATATATTAGTCATTTATTTATATGATTTGACGAGAAAAACTAAAATTGATAAATAAAAAAATGATTATATTATTATAATTGATTCAACGAAATATAAAATAAAAAATATCACACACCAATATATAAATGGGCTAAAATTGAAATTTTGTTTTACTTAGAGGACAGCACGATAATAAAGAATTTGGAAGGAGATGAATTTGGGAAAGTAAATATTATTTCACCAAAAGAAATAGAATAATAATATCAAGGACATTACACGAAAATAAAAATAAACATGATTATATCCATATATGTAAATAGCTCGAAAAAAGAAATTAAATCTTACGAAAATTGTTCCATTACGGATTGTGAAAATTTGGTCAGACAAAATCATTAACGGTCTTTGTCGCTTTACTTCTTATCTTGAGACGAAGAAAATATAATTATTTTAAATCGGTTTGTTAGAGTAAAAAAAAATTTCATGAGTAGGTCTCTTGTGAGACGGTCTCACGAATTTTTATCTGTGAGACGGGTTAACCCTATCGGTATTCACAATAAAAAATAATACTCTTTGCATAAAAAGTAATTTTTTTTTATGGATGACCCAAATAAGAGATATGTCTCACAAAATTCATTCTGGAACATTAGCGTGATAACAATTTGTGTTTTACTGACTTGCAATTAATGATTTTATTCTTAGAGCCATAATCATATTCCGCTCTGTAGCTTATTATAGATAGGACCGATCAATCAATCTGAATTATTTATAATAACCAAATAAATAACTCAATTGTGAAAATTAATAAAACAAAAAAAAAAAATGAGATTTGGATTTGGATTTGGAATCCATTGATTTGAAATACTATTGAGATCTTTGGTAACAAATTTAAATGTAATTTGGAATTAGTTTTAACTA
This sequence comes from Primulina tabacum, assembly GCF_025594145.1. NCBI lineage: Eukaryota > Viridiplantae > Streptophyta > Magnoliopsida > Lamiales > Gesneriaceae > Primulina > Primulina tabacum. Next base: position 4,547,890 of record NC_134550.1, on the reverse strand, counting down.
TTAAATCTAATTTATTTTATATTAAAAATCTTGTATTACTACTTTTTAAAATGATTTGTTTATTAACAATATTTATATAAATTTTCCTCTTTATTTATCGAGGAAAAATTTATTTTGGAACATATAAAAAACATTTAATTGAATAATTTTTTAAATAAATGCAAAACCTATAAAGTTTATCATTAAAAATAAATTTTCAAAATTTTGATAAATTAAATTTTTACTATTAAAACAACAAATTTTTTAAAAAAAATATCTTATTTATAGAACTTTTTAATATAAACATATTTAAAATTGATTTAGAAACAATTTTCTCAAAAATATATGATATAAATGTTTGTTAATTGATAATATATATTTTTGTATAAATGATATTTTATAAAATTTGAGAATAACATTTAAAATTTATAAGCATATCATAAAAGCTTATTAGTAAAAAAAAATATTTCTTTTTATGACACAAGTTCAATGAAATCCCTTTTCAAAAAAAAAAAAAATTCAATAAAATCCAATGAAATCTTATCTATTTTGCAAAGATTTCACATACTTAAATCAAATCTCATCAAATTCCATTTTGAAATTTCATCTTTCATATCATTAAAATGATATTTTCAATTCTAAATCTCACAAAATCTTCTTGAATTCCAGATTCCAAACACAATATTATTTATATGCTCTATTACGAGTAATCAATATTAAATTGTAGATCGACCTCTTCAAAATCTCACGGGAGATCGTTTGATTAACATATTTATCCCAATTTCTGACCGATTGCATTATCATATTTTTAAAAATATTACGTTTAAATAATAAATACTAAATTATAATTATTTTTATGGTCGTTTTTTAAATATCATCTGAAGTTATTCTATTAACAAATTAATCCAACTTGTAATTCATTTCTGACCACAAGTTCGGATGCATTACGAGTAAATATTAAATTGTAGACACTTTTTTATGGTTACGTTGTTTGCACAATATTTTTATGATACGGGCGTATCAGGTATATATATTTGTGCACGTTTTTAAATCTTATGGAAGATCTTTTCGTTAACAGATTCATCTGATTTGTAATTCACTTCCAATCTCGTGTTCGATTGCATTATCATATTCCTCCAAGTAGCAAGGAGGTCTATTAGATTGAAACTTTATTGATTCTCGTTGCTTTCATTTTCCATTTCTAAAAATGATTAAAAATATGAGCAACGACTATTTTCGTGAAATGATATTAGAATTATAATGGTAATCACCACGACCGTCACAGTGAACCATAAACCTTGTTGCTCACGGTTAAAAATAAAAGGAGTTCAACTTAACCCATAAAAAGAGAGGAGTTATAAAAAAAAGGAGAAAACTAAACCTGAAGAAAAAAGAGAGACAAATAGATCAAAGAGAGCATAAACATTCTCGAAATATAAACGAATATGAGTGAAAATTGTATCCTAGATAGAGCTGAAATATTGGCTCCGCCATGAGTAGGGATGTAAATGAATCAAACTGTTTGCGAGCTATTCGAAGCTCCGCTCGATAAAAAGCTCGTTTGAGTTCGTTTGTTAATCATATCAAGCCAAGCTCAAACTCGATTTCAAGCTCGAAAATTTAATCAAACTAAGCTCAAGTCTAAGGATATTTGGCTCGTGAGCTCGCAAACATGTTCGATAATAGGCTCGCGAACATGTTCGATAATAGGCTCATGAGCTCGAGCTCGGCTGGTTTAGGTGGCTCGTAAGCTTGAGCTCGAGCTCGATTCGTTTAGGTGGCTCGTAAGCTAGAACTTGGCTCATTTGTTGAATTGACAAATAAAAATATTAGTATCAATGCAATAGAAGGAATTGAACACAAAACATACAGAATTACATTTTTTTTATCTTTCTTGCATATCATTATACTAAAATATTCTTTAAAACATAATTAATTAACAGAAATACACCAACTTATTATTTTTTCTCCAAAAAATTTACATCACCAAGTCATATACATGTTGAGTAACTTTACAAATTATTATCCTAAAATATTATATTGAATATAATGAATTTATATTGATTAAAAAATAAAATTTATTTGGAACATAGTGAATGGAGTATTAAAGGAGTGAAATTATTGCATTGTTATTTATATGGTGATATAAGTATATAACGAATATTTGTTATCTGGATGCTAGATATATTATTTTGGGATGTTCAATAATAATATAATGAGTTTATGTTTTTTTAGTTGTTATTTTTGTCGTTTTAGTTATTTATGAATGAATTTATATTTTTATGTCTGATTTAAAATTAGTTCATAGATAGATTTAATTTTTAACAAGCTCGAATCAAGCTCAAACTCGAGCTTAATTCTATGCTTTACGAGCTCAAAAACGAGCGAGCTCAAGCCAGGTTCCATATGAGATTACTCGTTATTCTATTCTCATCAAGTGAATTAATTGTGTAATCTTTTATAAGGTAGATTACTCGTTATTGTATAAGTGCTTATACAATAAGTACATTGAACAACATCCCCTAAATTTTCTAAATTGTTATCACTATTTGAATATAAAATTTATAGTTATAATTGTGCACTGTTAATTCTCACGACACCATACATCACTGTAGTTCTATTCGACGAGCAATGCACCATGACTTATTTTCCGACTTCCAGAAGATTACGATGTGGCAGATTTGGTGTATTGCAAATTGGATATGAACCCACACCCAAATCCTCAACTCATGATCATTGTCCATTGATCGGCGCTGCACACTGTTGGAAATTTTTGTAGACCAAGAATTTGCATTTGTCTTCAATTTGGGGTTCATTTCATCTGACTCAAGTTCGCAAAATGTTCCCAACCCCGGTCAGTTTCTAACCATGCTTGTGGCCCCAGTTGGGTTTCTTTATCACTCTGGTGGTGTTAAAAAGACTAGCTTCCTGATGAGAGAAAAGAAAATAGTTCAGCTTTTGATTGGTTATGCTTCTGGGCATTTGATTTCTTTTGCCTCTGGTCTTTCTTGTTCGTGGGTTTTGGGTTTCTTTTCTTTTCTTTTCTTGGTGGTAATAATGGGTGAAAAGGAGTTCCCAGTTGAGATTAAAGGCCATGTTGAGTTTACAAGCGTACAAATTTGTGCCTTTTGGGATTGTTTGTGTGATGGGATTTTTATCTTTACACACAGTCAGATTCCATAAATCACACACACCGTGTAACATACCCTCTTTTGAGCTCCTATCTTCAAGTGGTAGATTGAAAGATCTGATATAGACCATCTGTCCAAAATATTCAGGTGATTTGGGCTTGGAAAAATATTCCCTTTATCATGTTTTCTTGCCTTAGTCTATTGATTCATGGGAATATTATGTTTGAAATCAAGATTCGATCATTTAATTTCTTCTTCAAGTAGTATGATTTATAATTACGTGTTCATTAACTGGGCTGCTGATTTTTTCCCCTTCCCTTTCAAGAAAACAATCAGATGTATACAGGGGAGTTTCAGGCAATGCAAGAAGGCTTAGATGAAGAAGTTTGCGGTGAAGAATCCGGCCATGGTTCGGAGAAGAAGAGAAGATTGGGTGTGGATCAAGTTAAGGCTTTGGTGAAGAATTTCGAGGTTGAAAACAAGCTTGAACCCGAGAGGAAAGTGAAGCTGGCCCAAGAGCTTGGTTTGCAGCCGAGACAGGTGGCTGTTTGGTTCCAGAACCGCCGTGCACGGTCGAAAACGAAGCATTTTGAAAGAGATTTTGACGCTCTCAAAGTGAATTATGATGCTCTTCAGCACAATTATGAAACGCTTCAGTGCGAAAATGAAGTTTTAATCGATGAGGTAACAATCCTTCATGCCTACTGTATGTAAATACGAGTTTGAAATTTTGAGAAAGAGTAGGTGATCATGAATCTTGAGTTCCATAGACAGAATCGGTTTCGATTTCGTTGAGGTGGTTTCATCACTTTAATGTGGTTATTTATGGGCCTTTGTTACGGATCCACCACAACTTGCTCTCATACACCTTGGGTGCTTTCTCCGTCTTTGATTTATGCATTGAGCAGAAGTATGAATGCTATTATTGTGTCGATTCCAGAGAGGTAGAACCATTGAGAAAGTGAATTCTATGGTGGAATCAGATAGGCCAACAAGATACTATATGTGCATAAGCCGTTAGGATATCGATCAGGGGTTCGTATTTCGGTTTGCTTATAAGTGGCATATCAAGTTATTGTATATTGCCATGTTGAGTGAATCAGTTACTTAATGATTGTTTGGAATTTATGTATTGTAGATTAAAGAACTTAAAATAAAGCAAAATGAAGATGGTAGAAGTGAGAGCAATCTTTGTGGAAAGGAAGAGGCATTGGTGTCTGATGAAGACCAAACTAAACTCGAAACTTTGGTCCATAAATCGCCATCTTCATGTGATCAAGAATCCACCACCCAGCAGAACTTTGTAAATTCTGGGGAAGAAAACAATGCATTGATGGTGGATGCTTCATATTTCAGTGATTTGAAAGATGGAAGCTCTGATAGTGCTGATTCAAGTGCAATCTTGAACGAGGACAACAGCAATAGCCCGACTGCAGCAATGTCTTTCTTCATCTGCTGGGATCTTTCACCATATCCAGAATCGCTCCACTTATTCTCTGAATCCAATCTCACTGCTTTCAGGCTTGAAGGCGAGGACGAGTGTTCTTGGAGATGTCCGCAAGGCGAATTTCCAGCTAGAATTTTTGAAAATTGAAGAGCACAATTTTTTTGGTGAGGAATCCTGCAGCACTTTGTTTTCTGATGATCAAGCCCCCATCCTCCACTGGTACAGCTCCGAAGAATGGAACTGAACTTTCAGGTTTTCACAATATCTTGTTCTCCACAACAACAAGAATAAAAGAAGAGACAACCATGTCAAAATAAGGCTAAATGATATACATTTATGTCAAAGTATTTTTGTCAAAATGTTTGAGGAAATAATATAAGTTTTATCTATTATAAATTTTGCACACTATCAACAAATTTTAATATATATATTTTAAATGATTTCAAATATCATTTTCTCAAAAAACAATATATTTAATTCAAAAAATATATTTATGAAAAAATATTTGAAATCATTTAAATATATATATATATATATATATATATATTAAAATTGTGTCAATTATTTCTTTTTGTCATGAATCTCGATTATTTTTTAATATTAAAAACCTGATTTATCATAATTTGATGATTTTATCTCAATTTTCTTTCGATGATTTTTTATTTCATTATTTAAAAATTTATTTAATAAAAAAATAATCTTCTTATATTTATAAAGCCATTCTTCTTGTATATCATGTGTAAATAAAGAATATAAGATTATTAAATATTATTACCAAGAAAAGAGATTTTAAAAATTACAAGTAAAACAAAATTTTTAAATATTTAATTTTTTTAATTATTAAATCCAGTTATTAAATAGCACTAACCAAATATCCCGTTCTAAATCAAAATTCCAAACATACTGTTGAAGAAGAATTTATGTTTTTTGGGTTTACAAAGACTTTGTCGATCCCTGTCATAATCTTAACTTGACATCACAACCGTTGATTAACTAGAGAAAACACAATTAACCTCATTCATTACCGTCAGATAAAAGATAAGCACAAATTTTTTTGACCGTCCGATTTTCCAAGCCGATATATAGCGACTAACCTAGAGCTCATTTGAAATTTGCTCTTTCTTCTCCTACAAATCCAAGAGAAATAGATTACCTCGTGTCCAAGTGAGACGCCGCTTTTACATTTTACTATTGTGAATTCAATTGTTATTGAATATTTTATGGATTACAGGGATGGAATTAGTGTTTTTACATATTCAAATTGAATTTTCGTGATGAGAAATCAAGTTGGCGCAATCTGTGTGGTTAAATTTTTGTTTACATGTTTTATGATTTTGTTGTGATTTGAATTTTACGATCAGGTATTACTCGTCTATACGATTTCTATTTTTGTGCATGGATGGGAATTACAGTGTTTGATTTTCTGGGGTTTTGTTTTTCGTACCTCTAATTCGAGAAGCAGCCGTTTTATTTCTGTGGTTATGTTAAGAAGACTCCAATCTTGGATCTCTTAAATTCTTGTTTTTTTATCACTTCACAATTCCGTGGTTTTGATAAACTAATTTTTCTCACGGTCTGCACGTCGAGGAATCCTTAAAACTTACTATCTTTTGAGGTTTCTGGCGTTCTGTTTTGCTTGGATGAATTTCTTGTTCTAGAATTGTGGATGCAGGATGTTTATTTTGCGATTCTCGCAATAATTAAGTTGTTTTTTTCGTGCCTTCTTGAATTTTGAGTTCAAGTTTATATTCATGCGAGAGACTATTGAGACTCTTTCCATGACATGCTCTGGATATCTTTATGACACTGCAGATGGCCCGTACCAAACAAACTGCTCGTAAGTCAACTGGAGGAAAGGCTCCCAGGAAGCAGCTTGCTACCAAGGTTTCTTTCTTTCTCTGATTCGACTGCTTTCTCATACATGCTTTGTTTCTGGTAATTTTTCATGGGTTTAACTTGGTGTAATTTTTTATTCAGGCTGCCCGGAAGTCGGCCCCGACTACTGGTGGGGTGAAGAAGCCTCACCGTTATCGTCCAGGGACTGTTGCTCTTCGGTGAGTTATCCCTTCTCCCTTCTCCCTTCATTGCAATGATATCTATTGTGTACGGTGTGATTGTTGACTCGAACTGATCACTGATACCAGTGAAATTCGCAAGTACCAGAAGAGTACCGAGCTCTTGATCAGGAAGTTACCTTTCCAAAGGCTTGTTCGCGAGATTGCTCAGGACTTCAAGGTATTATAGAGATTCTTCTGTCACTGTTTGATCACATTTAGAATTATGGCTCGTTTAATTTTCCAAATGTGTTGGCTGATTTCTTGCTTGTGCTGTTGCAGACTGATCTGCGGTTTCAGAGCCATGCTGTTTTGGCACTTCAAGAGGCTGCTGAGGCCTACCTTGTGGGTCTCTTTGAGGACACTAACTTGTGTGCCATCCATGCCAAACGTGTGACCATCATGCCCAAAGACATCCAGCTTGCCCGCAGGATCAGGGGAGAGCGTGCTTAGGCTTTTCTGGTTGTTCTTTAGTTTGTTCTTCTAGCACTATATTAGACCATTTCAAATTTTAGTATTAGTACCCTTGCAGGTTACTGGTATAAGTAGTGACAAACGATCTGTGTTGAATCAGAATTGTGACCTTTTAGTTTTACTTTATTGTGGTATTAACTTTCTTGTCTCTCACACCAGTAAGTGAACAATATTCATCTTTTTCGAAGTTAGGTTGTGGATTTCATGTCTATTATATTGATGTAGCAAATTCTTTCAAGCAAAGACTTTTGTGCATCATGGATTGTTGGATTATCGAAAAAATGCACCCTGAATCTTCCTATATTCTAAAATGGATAGAATGACAATTCTAATTGAATTTCAAGATTATACTAAGTATTGTATAGACATGATTTGAGAATAAAATGGTCATTTTCGTCGCATTCTATCATATCAAGCATGTCTTGATCTTTTGTAAAACTTAAATCAAACATCTAACCAAATAAAGAAGAATTCAATACCTTATCCTCTATACATAAATCATGCCGCGTTACAAATGGATGTATAAAATGTGATTGCCCATATCTCGATGTGGATTTGCGTACATAACGAAGTAATTGGATCGAATCGCAAAGAAGTCATGACACTACCGAGGTATATATATTTTTTATTTAAAAAAAAGGTAAAAATTGACCACACCCATTCTTGTACATCTTCAGAAAAAAAAAATATTACTACTATTTCAACAACTTTTACATGACAGTTGCCTATTTTTATATAAGTTTTTAAAATAATTTCCAAAAGCTCGTCTTCCTCTCATCTCATTCTCATACGATCTCTACCATTGGAAGCACAAAAAACTTCCAAGTCCAGAACTAACACGAGCACCACACCAGAACCAGATTCAGAGAAACGAGTGGTGGCAATAATATTATACCGAAATTCTCCAAAGGAAGAGCACAAAGCACATCGCGCTCACAAGAGCCGCTCTCACTTAATTCATTTATTTAGTACATCAACGTCAAGATATTACATATATGCCAATAGTTTGTGGCGTAAACTTGGTTTCACTACATTATTGAGCAATAGAAACAACCAGTGCTGTAATGGTAGACCAAGGAAAGCTTAAACCAAGAAAATTCTCACAATTGAGGTTTAAAAAACTGACGAGATAAATATCCACAAGCATGCGATCTTATTTTGATACATAATATCTCTTGCGCCGAATAAAACAAGGGGCCAAGCAAAGCCACATAAGAGTACTTGAGTAGATTAAACTAACCTTGATTCAAAAGATTATGTCCTCATCTTTCTGCGCAGCCTGGGACAACATGTTGTGCGCCGAATTAACAGAAATGCCCCTCTTCAAAGAAATTTCCTCTGCTACCTTCTCCTCGGCATAGGCCTTGGCAGATTCACGCTGTCTCTCGAGCTCTCTCCTCTTGTAGCCTTGTATCTTTTTCAGCCTAAAGAAATCCTCCCTTTCCAATTCATCTAGCTCTCCCTTGATGTAACTTATCGTATTCTCTAGTCGTGGCTTTACAACATTCTCCAGGGCATTGACTCTACGATTAGTGGTCTTGATTGCCTCGTCAAGGGTCAAGAATGACGTTTGGAGAGAGGCAAGCTCAACAAGAAGCTCGATAGATTTCACATATGCTGCACGACAAGCTTGAACCTGTTGGCCTCCTCTTGCCAGTCCAGTTAAGGCATTTTTAGTCTCTCCGTCCACGTAGTGTTCAAATTTAGGAAGTTTTACCCCAGCAATATTTTCCTGACGCGATCGCACCTTAAGTGATGCACTTTGGACATTTTCACGAACGATGTGCTTGATATTATCACCAGCCACATATTTAGCTTCGGTAAGGGCAAAAGAAGAAATTTTCATGATATCTCCCATTGACTCTTTTGTTGTGACGATCTTCTTGAGAATTTGTCGAAATTGCACAGTCAAAGCATCACTCTTCTTCTTGAGCAACGCAGTGGCCTCTTGTGGCCCCAATAAGTCGAGCTTTCATAGCTCCGAGCATTGTAACAGTCGGAACAACATTCAAGCGCTGGGTTTGTCCAGACATTTTGTAAATATTTTATGGCTGAAAGAGAAAAGGTAATGGCAGGGTTAATAGTTTAAGCAAACAAAATCTTTTTCTGCTCTCAGATGGACTTGATTCAATTTTGTTATTTTTTTGGGTTGAGGAGGGTGAGGAGGACTTGGTGCAACTATCTTGAGTGTGTCGTGTTTGGATGAAGTAAACAATAAAGTTAATATATAAGTCACACTTGCACAAATCATAAATAAATAAGCATTTTCTGCACATAATATCTCAAATAGAACACTTAAATTATTCAAGAGTAGAAAACTAAATACCTTACGAATTTCTTTCTCAACTAATGTTTATTTTCCCTTCGTACCTGAAACAACAAATCACAAAAACAAAACAATATTCAGAGCAATAATGTTGCAAGTAGCCTCATGTCATTCATTAGGTTATATGCATAGATTGGTATGAAAAAATGACCAATTTTTAATTATGGAACCTTCTCAGAAAGAACAAAAATAAGAGTGCAGTTACAATTTTAAGATAATTCAATTCCAATTGCAAATGTTTCTATTTTGTATAATTAATTATAACTCAATAAAAGAACTTCAAATTCTATTTTTTTTAATACAAACACAAGTGTGACATGTAACCCAAGGCTTCTTAGGTCTTTGGGACCTGACCCTTACCCCTAGACTAATGGATCCTTGGTTCTAAATAAAACTTTTACATTTGTTTAATTGATTTATCTAGATCAAAAAATATTTTAAATTATAGCTGTAGGGCCTGGATTTCCTCAACGAATCGAGGGCAAAAATTGTGATCAACCGAGTTGTTAGAAAATACTGCTTTCTTTTTAAATGTGCCTATTAATTTGTTAATTTCGAATAATTTTTTTCTTAAAAATGCTAATAATCAATTCCATCAGTTCAAGCCTAAGAAAACCACTCATCACGAAAACGCAACCATTTTAATCCACATCCATTAATAAAAAGAATAATAAAAACACAATCAATAAATGTTTTATGAAATTCCTGGGGATATAATGTCCAAACTGAATAAAAAAATGTTGACAAAATAATACCAAGAAATTCTAATGATCCCAAAATAAACAATCATGTCCAAGCCCCACAGATCAAACTCCTAAATCACCGTCTTACTCAGACTGTCTCCTCCACATATTCTACATGCGCATCCAATCGGATCATAATTTGAAAAGATTAAATTTAACAACAGTGAGATAAACTCAGGACGCACCCTTAAATCGGCCACTAAATCGGCCTCAAGGGTAATGACAAAAGCTATCATAAGTTCATAACAACAAATAATAAATACACATGCAAACAAAATGCCAAAATTCAGGAGGAGTCAGAATAACAGATTACAGCTCAAAATTAAATCATGAAGCATGTTGACCAAAGGAAACATGAGGTGACTCACATGCATGATCGTATACGCAACACTTTAGTCCACAGGAGGGCTCACATGATAGATAGAACAGAACTAGAACATAACGGAACAGATGTATGTGTTATGTTGACGATGGGGAAATAATTGATGTCTTGCATGCTTTGTCATACACATAACACGTTGATCATAAACCAAGAAGTAACTCTCATACCAAAACAGAATACTGACATAAAGAATTCCAAGAGATACTGATCAATATGCAGAATTAAATGATGCAGTGCTGAAAAAAAGTCGTAGACTAAGCCAGGACTCGAAGAAAATATATATACCAAAATTCATAGGATCAGAAAGTTCTAATGGTTCAAAAGTATTGATAACTTAAATCATAATATTTTATCAACATCACAAAGCCCTTAAAATATTTCATCTCGCACATAAGAGAACTAAAGTTTGTAAATATCCAAAAAAAACAAACCTCGACTTATTTGTTTCAATCCAAAACGTAAATCAAACTCAGTTTAAAATGCGCTAATTAATCCAAGATCACTCCCAGATTTCATCAAATCTTTTTATCATTTGACAAAATTCACTTTAAGAATATAAGCTATCAAAATCGTTGAATTATAATTTCAAGTTCAAATGACTTTTGGTCCCAAAAAACTCGAAACTTTAAACAAAATACAGAACTTAGTGTAAATCAATGAGCCAAACTCGCATTTATACAAAACATATATATTTCAAGTTTTCGGACTTGAATTTCATAAACAAGATAGTATCAGAAAATATTAAATTTCAAAAATAATCAAAACTAATTATATAACTATAGGTATTAAGAAATTTATGTGATTAAACTTCGGACCAAAATTTCAAATAATTTGTCAATACTCCGACTCCTCCAATTGATTTGAAATTTCATCTACAGTGCTTCTTCCATCTACCCAATTTCATTAAACATCTTAAACGCTAAAATCCCATTCGAATCACGGCTTCCAAAGTTGTTCTTAGGATATATTCCTTAATTATTTTAAAAATTTTAACTTAAAAAAGGTCGTTTGAATCATGATTCTGGACAACCAATCTAAATCAAAATCCAACATTAAAAAAATAATAATATAACATAGGTCTTTGAGTGATTATCTCGAAAGTAAACCAACTTCAGAGCATAAATCCATTGAATCTAAATCCAAAATAAACTACACCACAAAATGGAAGAAAAACTAACCTTGGTTTATGCTAATAAAGATGCCAAACAGAGTGGTTAGAGAGCAATAAGCAAGCGTCTCGATCGGCAAGTGGCAACTGGAATACTTCTCTGATCTAGGTTCTTTACAGGAGATGGGTTTGGAGTGAGGGCTTTTTTAAAGTTAATTTTAAATGTATTTAATATATAAAATTTGAACAGGTGTCTCTGAGATGTATACGTGAGACGTGTCAACCGATATTGTTTTGCAATTAAAATTTAATTTTAAGTATATTAAATTCCGTATGAAATATAATTATTGGTATATTTTTTAAATATTGTTTTTGAGTTTATTTTATTTTTGGAGATCCTCGATTTCAAAAATCCGGCCCCGGCCCGGCCCGGCCCCTGGACATTATCACATACGAGTTCATTCCAACAACAAATACGATATTCATATTGGGCTCAAACATATGGGCCCATGTCTAACTCGATTTGGTATAAAACTTGGGCCAAGAATTCAACTAACCAACCAACAATGGACATTCAATTGTGAGGTAGAAGGATGGATGATTTATCTATCATGTGTTTTTATGATGCATGCCAAACTTGACATAAACTACAAACCATCGAAGCAACATTTCACAAGAACAAAATTTAGCGATAAATCCCAAGCATAGAGGTTCGAGACTTTTTTTAAAAAAATTTGGGAGTGAAATTTTAAAAATTTGTTATAGTTTAATTTATGTGGAAAAAGAATTGAATAAGAAGTGGAGAAATATATACTTAAATTTGCAATATATTCGATGATTTAAAAAACAGTAGGTCTATCGCGAGATGGTATTAAGATCTTTATTCGTGAGACATTCAACTCTACTTATATTTACAATAAAAAGTAATATTTTTCACGGATGACCCAAATAAAAGACGTGTCTCACAAAATTGATATTTGATATCGTCTTACAAGAGTTTTTTATGTTTAAAAATATATGGAAGATATTAACTGGAGTCTTGAAAATACTTTACCAACATACCGAATATTAGTTATTCTGTGAAATAGGTCTCTTGTATGATGATGTTATAAATTTATATCCATGAAACGGATCGATCGTGTCACAATAACTGCAATAAAAATAATTTTTTGACATAAAATTTATTGATTTTAACCCAAATCATCATATATTATATAATATTTTTTCATTACATTCTCATAAAAATTGGTATATTTGCAATGAAAAATAATATTTTGAATATAAAAAAATAATATTTTTCATGTATTTCGTATTTTTCACTCAAATCAACAATATCATACAATATTTATTCACGATATGACTAACGAAAAATGATACTTTAACGGTAAAAATTAATACTTATTTACCCAGATTCTCAAGCTTAATAATTAGATAGATAATAACACGGATTTATAGAGAAGAAATATTAAAATGGGTAAATATGGTTCCAAAAATTAAATTAATATTTAATTGTCATATCTGAATTCCGAATTCACCTAAGAAACTGATTTTTGATGTTAATGTTAATTGTGATTATTCAAATAATATATAAATTAATTATCGGACAAAGTCTAATTTAGAGGCTCCAACTTTCAAATGGGAGCTTCGTATCGCGTGGAATTGTTAAATAAAATGAACGTTTTCCTAGGTCATGCTCGCCGGCACCAAGACAATGTCAACCTTACTAATAAATTCTCGAATTAAATGGACAAATTCGAATTATTTTGTGAGAAAAATTTTTGGCCACGCGATCCTAAAACGTTGACTATTCATATATAAATATAATTATAATTTCACGAAAGATCGATGACACTGAAATTATTTTTTTATGGGGAAGAAATCCGTGGACATTGAGTAAATTTTCGTACTAAGAAATAATTTACAAAATTTTTAGTAAGAAATATCAGACTATTAACTATGGATCAAACGTTAATTTGCTCTATCAATTCGAACATCATTCGATAATGATATTAATTTTAAGACAATTTTTCGTGGGTTTTAATATTAATTGTACTTTTGGTAAATTTTATTATTTCGATGGTACGAAATTAATTATTTTAATCGTTTCATGTAAAGGGTACACTAATATTAAAATATTGAGATTGTTGTGCTCTTCAAGCATGTTACATAAATTTTTATAATTCAATATTAATTTTAATAATATTTTTTATTGAATAAAAAATAAACACATCTCTTCTATCAAGGTAATAAGCATGCTTCGCATGATTTTACATTAGTTTATGAGTTTACTTGATATATATCGAAAAATAACGACTGTTGTAACTTTCGTGTTATCAAACAAAAAATCTCGGATGATATTTTCTCTCTTTGGTTCATGATAAATGAATAACACATGCCTTAAAACATATTTAGAAATTGTGCATTTTACATAACAAGGTAGCTTGGAATAATATCAAAACATATTTACTTCCCATTGTATCCGGATAATGTTTGAGGAGATAAATCGAAAAATATGGTATATAATTATGTTAGGAAAGTAAAATATTTTCGACACGCCGTCACGAACTTACCAAGCCATTAAATTTTGCAATATGTCATATGTTTTTGAAATTGTATTGTGTTACATTATGCTGTAATGTAATAAAATAATTATGTTGGGAAATAATTACAAGTAACATTTGAAAAAAAGAAGAAAGAAAAAATGATTTTTCATTTCCCTTAAATGAAACATTTCCCAAATGGAAACATCACAAGCTTTTACTTTTGCCGTTACGGCAGATTGCCATCAAATACCCGCCAACTTTGGACTTTGTCTTCGAGCGCACAGAATAAAAATTGGTGTTTTTTTTTTAAAAAAGAAAATTTTCAGATTATTTTTCTGATTTTCCTAAGATAGTAAAGCAAATCCACAGCCGAGGAATCGAGAAACAACGCATAATACCAAGATGTTACGTTCCAAATCAAGGTATTTGAGCAGCCTTTGTTGTACCACAGATTTTTTAATGGTATATTCTGAGTGTTACAGAGACTTTATCGGATTTTTTCTGAGCTACATGCTCATAATCTTGATGGGTTTTTTTTGGGTCAATTTTCTTGAATGTTTTTAGTATCATCGAGTTTTTATGTGAGATATTTAAATTTTTCGTTGGATTTTTTTGGTGTTTTCCTTGGGGTTTGTAGATCAGGGTCGATCGATTTTGGCCAAAAGAACAACTATTCATCTGTATTTTCAAGAACCCTTTCTGCATCAAAGCTGTGTAGGGGAGGTGTTTTGGGTTCACAGATTGATTCAAACGCCCTTAAATCTTTAGATAAGAAGCCTTCCAAGAATTCAAATTTAGCCCAGGTATTTAATATCTGATTTTTTATATATATATATATATATATAGTTTTGATGATGTCATTTGTTTAACACCGAAATGGGATTTTGTGGGTGATTTTGTTGTGATTTAATATATGTAGAATTCGATCAATCGAATCATGTCAATGCAACAGCAGATGGGAGAGCTAGAGGAGGAGTTGAAAAGAACTAAAGAAAAGTTAAGTGTTAGTGAAGTAGAAAATGATCGAATTTTCAATGAACTTGAAGGGGCTAGAAAAGAAGCTCGGGAGGCTGATATGAGGGCGAACGACGCTTTGTCTCCTAAAAAGGTAAGGGAACTGAAAATGGAGCTCGAGAATTTGAAGGACGCTGTATCTTGTTCACGAGATGAGTTGCTTATCAAAGATAAAAAGATTGAATATCTTGAACTGGAACTTGAAAGAGCGCAACAATATGAGGTTGCTTTTGCTGAAAATACCGAGTCTTTGAATAGGCTGAAAGAAAAGGAAAGGGATATGATGCTTTTGGTTTCGGAAAATAAGAGAAGGGTTATAGAACTAGAAGATGAATTGGGGAGGGAGAAACATACTGGATCAATGATGGTTGATTCGTTGGCCAAACAGACGAAGCAACTTGAGGCAACCAAGATTGAACTCGAGGAAGCAAAGGGAGAAATCATGTTTCTACGAGATAGGATTGAGTCAGTGGATAAAATTTCGAAGCTAAGTGATGGTAAAGGTACTTGTGATTCGAGCGAAGGAGATGTTAGAGGTGTCGAGTCTGAGTTTCAAGAATCAAAGGAGGGTGAAAAGAAAGCGTTTCTGAAGAATAAGAGTTTAATGGTAGAAATTGAGTCGCTAAAAACTGAACTAAAATTGGCTATTGAGGGTGAGGAAAAGACCAGAAAGGCCATGGAAGATTTAGCTCTGGCACTTAAAGAAGTTGCGACAGAAGCCAACCAAGCAAAGGAGAAACTTAGCATTGTACAACTTGAGCTCGATCATGTTAAAGGAGAAGCCGAACAGTTGAAGTCCATGATACGAAGTACAGATGAAAAGCACCAAAAGCTGTTAGATGAAGCGAAACAAGAGGCAGATTTGCACAGAAACACTGGAGATAGGCTTAGATTGGAAGCTGAGGAAATGCTTTTGGCTTGGAATGCTAAAGAAATTGGATTCGTAAGTTGTATAAAACGAGCCGAAGAAGAAAAAGCTATTGCACAACACGCAAGTAGTAAAATCTCTGAATCCTTAAACGCAGCCGAGAATATGACAAGGGCCGCGAGGGAAGAAACATACAAGTTGAGGGACATTCTTAAACAGGCTATAAATGAATCTAATGCTGCAAAAGCAGCTGCTGGAATTGCTCGGGATGAAAATTCTCAATTGAAGGATTGTCTTTCGGAAAAGGAGGAAGCGTTGCATTTCCTTAGTCAGGAGAATAAACGACTCAGAATCAATGAAGCTGCAGCTAAGGAGAATGCGAAGGAGTTCAAGAGATTGCTTTCCGTGACATCAACAGAACTGAAAGTCGAAGATTTTAAGGAACATAATGAAATAATACATAGCTCACCAGATTCCACTGATCAAGAACGTGAGAGCAAAAATATGAAAAAGACTTTTGGTTTTAATCTTGAAGATTTAAAATTTATGACCGAACCAGATGAGTTGAATGATAGTGTTTTAGATGATGACCCTGAGAAGGCCGAGGCATTGAAAGGCTCAATATTTGATGTCAATGCTGAAACCCCGAAATCTGAGATTCACACGCCAAAATCAGTCTCGTCCCACCAAAGAAGGCACTCTTCTGCTTTTACTGAAGATGGAGGAACACCGTATAGCGAGGATTTTGATCATTCAGATGGTACACACGATGAGTCGGATACTGATAGAAGCTCCAATAGAAGAAGAAAAACAATGTTTCGTCGAATGGGAGATCTCTTGATGATTAGAAAAAGTTTTAGCAGGAAGGAGCCAGGCATTGAGTAAGTAAAGCATTTCCACACATTCTTAAATTCAAATAGTTAAGCTTTTTTTGGACGATATTCTTGTATACGTAGCTCTTACATATTTTATCAAGAAACGAGTATACTTCTATATAGTGAACCATCCTTGGTTCAAGATTGTTGGTTGTTAGTTAGTCCTTGAGGTGTTCTTGGTTTTTCATTGTTAAAAGTCATACATCTGTAGTTGTTAACCGTGTCTAAGATTCAATTGTTGAATGAAGTTTTGGGCATTTCAGTATAATTTGAGTGAATAACTTAAAAATGAAGTTTCTGTCCTGTTCCCATATGTTGCTTTTGTGTGCAAATGCGGAAGAAAATAATAGTTTTCAATGATTTTCATGAAGAAAAGGTTGTATAATCTCTGGTCTTTCTCCTCCAAATCAGTTAGAGATATCAACAAAGAAGAAATGATTTTAAATTTATTTTAGCATTTTCAATTAATATGTAATAATAAATAATATTCTTTTCATATGTATATTATCGATTTAAAAACGAGATTACATGTTAATCAATTGATGTATTTTAAAAAATTTACAAACATGCATACAAACACACATATATAAATATGTAAAGATTAAATGATTTAAATTTTAAATAAGTAAATTTATTTATTAGTATAAATATTGAAAATAATTTCAAATTGAATATGTTATATATGTCAATTAATTATTGGTTCAAAGAAATTAATAAAAAAATAATATGTTATAATTAAGTACAAAATTTATAAAATTCTATAAAAAAAATCCACAAAAGTCTATAAAAATCTTGCAAAAAAGTCTACATAAATCCACATAAATATGTGAGATCAATAAAAATCAATAAAAATCTATCAAATCAATAAAAATCTTATCATTTAAAAAAGTCATTAAAAGTCGTCAAAACTTTGAATTGAATACACCCCACGTAATCTTTATTATATACTAGTGAATGATGTATACATGATGTATATATAAAATAATGACTATTACAAATTTGAATCATGATATAGATCGAGTTGAATTATAAAATTTTGTTATAATTTTTAATTATTATTTGGATAATGGTAATATAAATATGTAATTTGTAAAGATAATTTGTGAATTTTTTAAATGGATTAAATATTGTAGTTATCAGTAAATTATATCAAAAATATTATTTATCTAAATTGATAAAATATTTTCGTAAAAACTAATTGTTGTTGAAAAGTCGTACCAATAAAGTTCTCGACTTTTATATATCACTATTATTACATAGATATCACCAAACTACATATGAGAAAGTGATAAATAAGATGGCTTTGCACCCATGACATCACACAGTAACGAAAGTATTAGAGATGACATCCAGAAAACGAACGATTGAATATGGATTTTAAAAATTCTTTCTGTCAACACTCTTATTAAATAAACACCATATTCGTTTATGTTTGAAGTGTTCCATCAAAACGTAAGAACATTAAAACACGTGAAATTGTGTGTGATGCATATGAGATCAATTTACTTTAACTACGCTCACCCTAAGTTGTCTAAATTCGTGTTTTGATAATGAATTTTAAATTATATGATTTGTTTTGGTTAATAAAAACCAAATGAGTTTCAAATCCAATATATATCAAGTCAAGTAACTCAATAATAATTGTGATAAAGATAAAACAATATTTTTTGTCTTAAATATTTATCTCATTACGATTTTGGTAATATTTATTGTCAAATTTTAATTTTATTATGTTTTTTTATAATTTTAGTTTTTTTTTTTCGACGTAACACTGTTGCAACTAATACGTGTCAGAAAAACTTCACTTATATAGATGATAGGTACATGATCAAAGAACGATGATTTTTTTCTAGAATCGTCTACATCATATCAAGGGATTTATGCCCATTCTCTCATATGGTATTTTGCTTTTTCACACAAGAGATGAACATATTTTAAGCCGTGAAAAATTATGAACTAGTTTTGTTTGCACATATCGCAATAATTTCTTTGTTCATACTCCAATGTCGAAGTAACCAAACTATTTGGGCAAACAACGATCAACAACTACGTATCAGGAAACGAGCAAAATCTGCATTAGTTTTGTGCCTTACGTTAATCAAAACTTTTTTTATTTTATTTTTTCCAAATTAATGTTCAAATATTCAATTTTAAAAAAGAACAAAGAGTATATATAATAAATCAAGAAGGTTTAGGTATCAAAATTTTAGTCCAACAAAGGCTATAAATTAAACTTTCACAGTAATTTTTTTAAAAAAATGGTTGTTCACACTTCATGATGGGTGGAATTTTTTGTTCTAAAAAAAACAAAATGATTTATAAAAAAATAAAGAGAAATATTTCATTACCTGATTTTTATTATACTAATAATGTTTCAACTTTCCAAAGTATTTTAAAAAAAAAATCCAAGTGCGGGGGTGTACCCAGTTCAGCCAAAATTTATGGATTCCCAACAGCTACCACATTGGCATACTGTCCCCCTTTATCAAAAACTTCAAGTGAGAATTAGGACAATGATAATCAAAGGCGTTCCAAACCGTAAACTGGGAGCTTCATAAAGCAGGTAGTTTATCAAGGATATATAAACACAATATAACCGACATTTTGACGGAGAAATTAGTTTTAGAAGAAGAAACAAAGATCTGAGAAATCACAAGACAATGAGGTGAAGACATCTAAAACCAGAGGTCACCAAATTTGACAATCAAGACTAAAAACTTTTGCCACGAGTAGCAATTTTTTTGATTAATTAAAGAAAACTACTACGGAAAGCATAACAATACACCCAAATTGTAAACGACCATAATTTACTACTCATTATCAGGCTTTGCAGATTCCTTAATCTCCTCAGAATTGTCATCCTACAAGAGAGAAATAAGTCATCAGTCCCCATTTACATGATACCCAAACAATCTGGAGGAAGTACTCTGCAAGGAATGAGGAAAACAATCTACCTGCATGTCTGAAGTCCACAAAGTGAGGTTGTCACGGAGAAGTTGCATAATCAGAGTGCTATCCTTGTATGATTCCTCTCCAAGGGTGTCCAACTCGGCAATCGCTTCATCAAATGCCTTAAAGAGTACACAAGTAAACATTGTATCCATGACCCATATTCATAAACTCAAACAAGTAAAAATTAATTTTGGTCATAAAAAGCTAAAAAGGGAGCTTGAATTTTCAATCATATCAAAACAATGTCCTCCCATCATTGCACCAAAGCAAAGAAGATGTTAAGATGTAGCACCTAGAGATATATTATATCTATCATTATATAATAAAGGTAAAATTTTAAGAAAATAACTTTGATCAAACGAAATTTTCGAAAAATAGCCTCCCAAGTACTAAATACATATAACCCTCCCAAGTACTAAATACACTTGAGAGGGTAGTTTTTTTAAAAAATTGACCAAGTGTAATCCTCAATGTTCTAAAAAGCGTTGGGAGATAGGCAGACAACCACCCATAGCCAATCGAGGCGGCCGCCTAGGCAGTTTTTCTTTTTTGTTTAAATCTTTAATTCTTCTTGTTCATCTTCACATTTCTCCAATAATTCCTCTTTATTGCATTCAAACTCAAAATCAATGATATATTCCTCCTCGTTATCCAATATAAATTGATTGAAAAATAAGTCGAAGAATCTTTTTTAATAAACTAAAAAATTCTATATATTAAATTAGGCAGTTGCTTAGGCGGATTTTGAGCCACCGCCACAGCCTAGACAGTCGATTTTGTTAACAGCAACCAGAGACATCGTCTTTATAAAAATCGAAGCGGTCAAGCGCCTAGGCGTCGCCTAGGACCACATAATCGGGTAGGTGGGTTACTGAGCAATGAAGAGGTCCTAGGCAACGCTTTTTAGAACAATAGTGTTCCTTGACTGATAAACAGTTGAACTAGAAATAAAACAAGGATTTGAAAATCACTTGGTTGATTTTTTTGGCACACCTGTTTAGCAAGATTACATGCACGATCAGGAGAATTCAAAATCTCGTAGTAAAACACAGAGAAGTTGAGAGCCAGTCCAAGCCGGATAGGATGAGTAGGGGCCAATTCAGCATTAGCAATGTCCTGCAAGCATGGATGCACACTCATTATTCAATAATTTCAATTCAAAGTACGGAATCTGTGAACCCAGTTATTGTTGCAATTGGAAACAGAGCAGGATCCGTAAAAGGTCAAGAACACATAGGATGTGTTTGACGAGGTTAAAATCAATCCCCAACTTCAGCATAACTCTATAAGGTCTACATTCAAGTAAAACTAATCACAAAAAGTTTTCACAGCCACATCTGCACTAAAATTCTCCCAAGGTGTCACAAGCATAATCAAAGAAATATGTAAAATAAATTGTCAGAGCCACGTTAAAGAGGTCAAAAGATTGGAGTAGATATTATATTCGAATCACCATATAAGGAAGATAGTATATCTTGAATCTCCCTGATCCATGAAGTAATTTTCGTCGTACAGTAAGTCGAGGAAAAATAAATAAATAAAGAAACCCTAACCTGAGCCGACTTGTATGCTGAAAGGGTGTTCTCAGCGGCTTCCTTGCGCTCGGCTCCAGTCTTGAATTCAGCCAAATAGCGATAATAATCACCCTTCATCTTCAAGTAAAACACCTTGGAATCACCGGAGGCCGCGGATCCGATCAGCTTGGTATCAAGCAGCTTGAGAATACCGTCACAAATGTTGGACAGCTCGGACTCGATCTTAGATCTGTAGGATTTGATGGCCGAGACGTGGCCCTCGTTCCCGCGGTTCTCCTCCTTCTGCTCGATAGAGGAGATGATACGCCAGGAGGCGCGGCGAGCACCAATGACGTTCTTGTAGGCTACGGAGAGGAGGTTGCGCTCCTCGACGGAGAGCTCCTCGCCGGAGTCAACGGAGACGACGACCTTCTCCATGAAATCAACCATCTCCTCGTAGCGCTCGGCCTGCTCCGCCAGCTTCGCCATGTACACGTTCTCCTCTCGAGTGGACGCCATTGAGACCTAGGGCTTTGAATTGAATTTCTGGTGTAGTGAGAGAATTTCTTTTCAGATTAACTTCCAGGGGAAAGGCAGCCAAATTTTAAAGATTTCACTATTATTTATATATATTTATTACTTTTATCCTGGGCTGTGGGTTAGGATCATGGGCCTATGTTGGACTGGCCTACATCTCCTGGTGGCCCAAATTGAATTAGTAATAAAATTTAATAAAATGGTATCATTCCATTTTCCTTTTTTTTAAAAAAAAAAAATAAATATAAAATATGTATGGTGAAGCACTAGATAAAGTGATAAAAAATATAATTGATTTTTCCAAAAATTATTAAATTATTTAAGATTAATACTGAAACTAAAACTTCAGCTCCTTTTAGGAAATGTTCGGTTCAGGTTATAAGATGTTTGAGAGCTTATAAGTTCTTAAAATTTCTTTGTTAAGTATTTTAAAAATATTTAAAATAAGTTATTTGACAGTTTATAAGATATTTGAAAAATTAGAGTACCTTAATTTATTTGAAAATATCTCATTTGAATAAATTTAACAATTGAAATCTCACATCTCGCATAATATTATAACATTTAGATAATAATTATATATTTGTAATGATTATTATAACACATATTATTGTAGAATATATTCAATTATCATTGTTCTCAGTTATTTTTCTAAATCAATGATTGATTGAATATATTAAAGATAATATTAGTTTTTTTCAAATAGTAACAAATACATCAATATCTTTAAATTATTTAAAATAAGTTTATCTAAACATTTTTAAACGATGTTTTTATAATAAAATATTACAGCTTATAAGCTCCTAAAATAATTTATAATTTTTTTAAATAAATTTATTCATTTTTTTTTAGTTTTTTCCGTTATTTAATACTAACTAGTATTTAACCCGGACGATGCACGAGATGATATTATTAAAAATTAATTATTATAAAAAAATAATAGATATTTAAATTGTAAAAAAATATAATTATAAAAATAAAAATAAGAAACTATTTTTTCCCTAATTTTGGAAAAAATTCTTAAATATAAATATATGTCGATTAATTGTGTTAGCCTAAGGCAATGACATGGTTCTTATCGTGTTTAAAATATTAATGTCGACCACCAACCTAAATACATATTTAGTTCTTTAATTTTTGAGAAACTATATATATTATTATTTTTTAACATATGATAAATAAATATTTTTAAATCAAATTTAATAAAACTAATGAGAAATAATTTTTTCAAATCATATCACAAATTAAATTGATTGATATAATCAATGCAAAAGTTTTAATGTAGTTTATGTTTTTAATAGAGTTTAGTTTCATTTTAAATAAAAAATAATAAAAGACATATAATACATAAATTATATTGAATTAATATAAAAATGAATTAAATTCAAATTTGAACTAAATGAATTGATATAATCAATGCAAATAATAAATGAAATTATCATTTATTGCACTTACACATTTCAATATTCACGATATATCTTTCATTTTTTAGAAATAACATTTTGACGAAAAATTACTATTTTTGACAAAAACTCTGCTTTTATATAGATATATATATTAAATTTCTAGTACATCTACTAATAATAATAATTAATTTGGTTGGGTTTATAAAATTTTAAAAGCCCATATGTTTCGTGCCATCTAAATGAAGCCCAATCCATAAACTGCGCGCTATATTAATACAAAAGCCCTAATTTGCTGCAGAGAGGAAGCTTTCTCTGGGATTTCATTCCGATCTCTGTGGCCTCTTCGACTTTCGTCGCAGAATGAAGGTTTCTATCTCTCTCTGTTATGTTTATTTTACCTTCGAATGATTTTTGTTACCATTTGTTAATTTTCTGTTCGATTTTGTTAGTTCAATATAGCGAATCCGACCACCGGATGCCAGAAGAAGCTCGAGATTGACGATGACCTGAAACTGTATGTTAAAGTTCTTCATTTATTACTTATCCTCGATAAATTTATTGCGCTTACCTGGGACGTGGCCTTTATCTCTATCAAATTCAATTTAAAGTTTTCGGGTATGCTACAATCATTTGGTCTGGGCTTCATAAACACGATTACCTTAATTGGTTTTTAAAATATTTGCATTAGGCGCTTTCCAAACAACATGGGCTGATATGTCGGAACGTGATTGTACTTTATGTTTTAAGCAGGGAAAGCTAGGTATATATCATTTTTTGTTGCTTACTGAGCTGCCTTGGTTTGATCTGCACTGGACAGGAATTTAGGGATATTCGATATTATGCCCATCTTTGAAGATTGTTAAATGATACGAAGTACATTAGTAGGGATAAATGGCAAATCGGTCTACATCGTGTTACATGTATATGTTCTCCCGTGGGTCAGTGTTAGACTGAAAATCCACATCTGGAACTCAAATTTTAGAGAATTGCGTGAATTTTAGTCATTTTCCATCTTAAAGTCTTCATCTCTATTTAACCTCAGAATATAAGCTCACTAATGGGATAATAAACTCAGCCTTTTTGTGATGATTATTGTTATTACTTTGAGAAAATCATAGTTTCTTTATTTTCATAATTGCAGTCGGGTTTTTTGGGACAAGAGGATCTCTCAGGAGGTCGTTGGTGATGCCCTGGGTGAGGTATGCAGTTTTTCTTTTATGCGAAGTGAAAGTCAGCTTGCTCAGTTCCATCCATGATTTAGCACTTTTTATGTGGTGTGACTTATTTAAATTTTTAATGATGATACCACTAATAATTTTACAGGAGTTCAAGGGCTATGTATTCAAAATCATGGGAGGTTGTGACAAGCAGGGTTTCCCAATGAAGCAAGGTGTATTGACACCAGGTCGTGTCAGGCTCTTACTGCACAGAGGTATGTAGAATTATTTGGATTGCACTTCGCGTTTAGTTTCCATTTTTATCTTATTTTTGAGACCTGCATGTTTGTTTAAACAGGTACCCCATGCTTCCGTGGATATGGTAGGAGAAATGGCGAGCGCAGGAGGAAGTCTGTTCGTGGATGCATTGTTAGCCCTGATCTCTCGGTTTTGAACTTAGTAATTGTTAAAAAGGGTGACAATGAGTTACCTGGGCTGACCGATGTGGAGAAGCCGAGGATGAGAGGTCCAAAGAGGGCTTCAAAGATCCGCAAGCTCTTCAACCTTTCTAAAGAAGACGATGTGAGGAAGTATGTCAACACCTACCGCAGAACATTCACTACCAAGGCTGGTGAGTTACCGTGTCCATTTCTTGGATACAATGATGACTGCTGATAGCTTTTCCAAATAATTTAAATTTTATTTTTTCACCGTTTAACCTATGATTGGATGCTATTGCAGGTAAGAAAGTAAGCAAAGCTCCTAAGATTCAGAGGTTGGTGACTCCCTTGACTCTGCAGAGGAAGAGAGCTAGAATTTCCGACAAGAAGAAGAGAATTGCCAAGGCCAAATCTGAGGCCGCAGAGTACCAGAAGCTTCTTGCTACACGGTTGAAGGAACAAAGGGAAAGACGCAGTGAAAGCTTGGCTAAAAAGCGATCTCGACTTTCTGCTGCCTCTAAGCCATCCGCTGCTGCTTAAGCACGTGTCCCGGATGCAACCATAATCTGGGCTGTGTGATTGTCCGGTGCCGTTTCATATTAATGTAATTTTGACTATTCAGCTCAAATGGTTTTTCCATCTACTGTGCTCTTTTGTTTCTGAGCATCGATTTTGGGATATTTTCTGTTTTTATGTTCGCATAACAGATCCGTACGGTGCCTAATTTCATTCTTGAACTTTACTGTTCATGTAATTTACATTCAAGTACTTCAGGCTCATCTTGTTCGTATATCGTTGGAAAATTTCCAGCATATTGTATGTTTTTGTTTTAAATTCTTCTTCTTTCTTTATTTTTTTTGTTCACGTTGGGGACGGGGTTTTTAGGTCTTGAACTCAAGATCCTTCTGATATCATTTTTTGTTATGTCGACGATATTCCAGCTTAAGTTCCTTTTTGAGCCGTTAAGTAAAAAAATTCAGGGCAAACAAAGACCATGAATGCCTCCAAATCATTCAAACACAGAAAAATGAAGGGATTCCCCAGCTGCAGAGGATCCGTAGTGGAAATTGTGCAAAAGTTCAAAAAACATACCGTAAAAGACGGAAATACAAGACACTAGACTCAAAAAGTTTTAGCAGGTTCTCACTGGAGCACAAACGACTAGAATAGCATCACCTGCATAGAGGTACTTTAAAAATCTAAGTATATAGATTAACTAGAGGAGAAGGCCTATTGTCACTAGATACAAGTATTAAAGAGATGACCAATGTTTTTCACAACTATGAACGACTTCATGAAAGAGTTCAAAGTGCGGCACAAATCATCAGAAGAAAGTAAACCCAATGAGTTTGAAAGTAATAAAACAGTGGGGTTAAGGACAAGGATTAGAGAATTCTAAGTAGACAAAAATGCCGCTTGGCGGGGCCACCAATTCAACCCAATGGGGAGGATAAGCAGTCCATCACACTGAAGGGAAGAGGATGTGTAGCCGAAAACTCAAAATGGGTTGTGGTAGTGGAAAGCAGCTTGTGATCCAAACTTATATGGTGACTAACCCAAGTTCACAGCAGGATGGAATAAGCCGTGGGGGATCGATCTACCATAAACACATGAGGAAACACTAGGGGGCACCCTATCCTTAACATCCTTTGAGATATCCTCCAACTATAGATTTTGAGACCATCAGAGTGGGTATTCAAGAACTCTACGGGCCAAGCCTAAGGCCACTTGACCGTCCGGAATTTCACGAGTTATATCCAAAAATCATTGATTGTGATAATTCTTGATGTTATATAAGATTTTTGCCTTTAACGGGATAAATTCAAAATCTTTGAAAACAAATCAAGATAATGCGCTAAAACGTCTTTATAATTTGGGTTAATTCTCAATCCAGTCTCTCATTTTGTCCTCGTACCCAATACAGTTTCTAAAGTTCTTAAATGTTTCCCAGTTCAGTCCTCGATGTTAAATGAGATATCCACAGTTAATGGAGGCCGGAGTTAAAAATGTGGTTGCCCTAATTCTCCCACATTCGAACTACTCTCCGTCGATGCCTTAATTTCTCAACTGTTTGACCTCATCTTCCATACATTGGTACCGAAGAATCACCGACCCAGTTGGGAAAACGCTATCAAATCAGGAGAATTGCATACGATGATAACATTAGTCATTGGTGTTATTTTCAAGTACTTTCTCCAAAAATGTAACATACTGATACTCGAGTCGATAAAATACATTTTTCGGGAAATTTTTTATAGGTCATTCAAATTAAACAAAACCCACCTTCAAAGATCCATAGACACATGCGTATTATCTATATTATGACAAAAACTTGTGTGAGACGGTCTCACGGGTCGTATTTTGTGAGACGAATCTCTTATTTGGGTCAATCATGAAAAAACACTATTTTTTATGCTAAAAGTATTACTTTTTATTGTGAATATCGGTAGGATTGACCCGTCTCACAGATAAAAATTTGTGAGATCGTCTGAGTTACCTACTCTCATGTTATTGATCAGTAACTAACTTTTGATATAATAATAAAAAAAGTTCTATCATTTAAAAAATATATTTAGCTTTATAAAAATATAATTTTCTCAAGTTGGGCTGGTTTTCCAAAGGGCCCCATAAGAAGTTTATCAAGTTCATTTTTGTGTGGAATTGGCCCGGCCAAACATTTATCATTTACACCAATATACATACAACAGCCGATCGAATCTTCTCGCGAGAGATCGAGTGGGGGGATTCATATGGACGAAGAGGAACACGAAGTTTACGGTGGGGAAATCCCAGACGAAGACGCTGATGCCGACGTTGACATGACCGCTGCCGACGGTGACGCCGCCGCCAAGGTTACGTATATTGTACACGGCTGTTGTATCCAGTGGATATGTGATTGTATGTGTGTCTGATTGGATCTGCGGTGTTTAGGAATTGGACGAGATGAAGAAGCGGTTGAAGGAGATGGAAGAGGAAGCTGCGGCGCTTCGTGAAATGCAGGCTAAAGTTGAAAAGGAGATGGGTACTGTTCAAGGTGTCTCATTTTTCTTTCTTTCTTTCTTCTTTCTTTTTTCTGATTATCAGTTTTGTTATTGTTTGTGGGTTTAATGTTTTGATTAGTTCTTGGACTTGAAACTGGTTTATTAGCTAGGTTTTGGGTTTAAAAAGAAGCTTTGTGATTAATCACAGTGATTTGATGGTAATTAATAATTTGATACTCTCGTGTGGATCATTTGAACTTACAAAAGAATCTTATGTAGGTGTGTGCACCTTTAAAATTGTGCATATCAGTATATCTGGGGGTTGGTGACTCGTAAATATTTTTTGCTGACCCAATACTTGTGGTCTTTTACAAAAGCCGAAATTCGGTCCAACTAATATTTAAATCCGACTTTGCAGTCTACTAAGGTTGTATGGATTGGGAAGTATTTTCTGGTGATCTTTCTCTTTTACAATTTATCATTCTTCAAGTGTAAATGAAATTTGTGATTATTTATTATTGATGTTTGATATAAATTGTTTGAAAAATTTTCAAAATTTTCTCACATGTGATCAAGTTTTGTTAATTCGTGTAATTTTTGCTATATTAATATTGATATTTTCCATTAGTGATGTCCACTAATTGACCATTTTAATGGTAAAAAGTTTCTTACTAGTTTTTTAAATAATGTGTTGAAGGAATGACTAATTTAGAATTCCTATATTGTGGAATAAAGCTTGTTGAATAAGATATAATTTTTATGTCTTATAGAGGAAGATATTTAAGGATTTGTCATTGTCTTACTTAATATCGTTAAAGGCTCGCTTGAAATGCATATTATCTGAATGGACAAACATATAATTTTAGTGGCATATCTAGGTCCCCGATAGCTTGATAAATAAAAATTATCTCGAATAATAGTTTCAAGCAAAAATCAGTTATCTTTAAGATTAGAAATGTTTTGAGGTCAAAATTTGGGAATAAGCTATGAATCTAAATTGCAGTAGGGGTTAATTGGTGTTGAATTATTTGATTTAATTGGACATTAGTTTTAAAAAATTAGCCATCCATATTATTTACTGAATTAAATTTATATAAGCTAGAAAGTTAAATGTAATTTTAATATTATCTTATTATTTGTTTGAAAAAATTATTATATACATTTAGGTATATAAATATGCACGGGCTGTTTAAAAAATCAGAATCCAAACTTGAGAGTCGAGATCAAGCCATAAAGAACTTTTCAAGCTAAAAGCTGTGTGGTTTTGGTAGGCTCAATCAGTTGGTTCTGTTCAGCGGTCTAATTGTGCACCTCTGGTATCCCGGTCTATTCAATCTGGTTATTTTTGGTTATACTGTTGTCTTGAGATGCCCATCCTATTTAGTTGGTGAAGTTGTGACTGGAAGTTGATACCAAAGTTCTGTGTGAAGTTATGGTTTTCTAGAGAACATATTACATAGCTTTACCCTTTAATAATGATCTGTTTTGGATTATGGCTTAGTGACAATAAAAATTTGGTCCATTAACCAAGTAAGGGATTACCTAGTTTCAAAAAGTCTTTTTACCTAAATATTTTTGTAAATGATCTTTGTGGTATTAGTTATGACTTTGTTCAAGTTGTTATCTACAGGGCCCTCGACCAGTAGTGAATTGGCTTTTTATCAATAATAAATATATGTAATTATTCAGTAGTTAAACAAGCTGTTTGAACTATTTGTGAATTTTTACAGAACGGTTTTATAACATCTATCACAACTATTGCATGGTCTTGCAGACCCTGCGAGTGATGCTAACCAGGCGAGCAAGGAGGAGGTGGATTCACGGTCTGTGTTTGTTGGCAATGTGAGTACCGACTACCAAATGTCTAAAATTTTATTTGTGAGTGATGCATTTATCTTCTTGGATCTATATTTCCTCTAATTTTTATTGTGATAATTTTTTACTGAATTTTTACTAATTTTGCATTCATTGTTTTATTGAGACCATTTTTCCTGCTATTTTATCTTTGGTTTGGCGGCAACCTTGTCCAATCTTTTGTTCTGAGAACCAATCTTTCTTTTATAATTTTGCAACATTCTTTGTCGTCCTCTCATTTTTCAACCAAGTATCGCATATGTGCTGTCAACATTTAGTTTCTCGAGGCAAGATAATTATTTATTGCCATTTTTGCTTATTGTTGTGGTAGATGTTTTGAGTTGCATGGTTGATTGAGGAGTTGAATTATAGGGATTCTAGAGTGCATAGTGAAGGCTTCACATCTCCAAATGCCAATTACACTGTTTTTGTTGGCATGAGAAGTGGATAATCAGTGTAGTTTGATGAGCTTGTCAGAAATATTTTAAGGATAAATCCTTTTTAGTCTCTCGTTTTATTTCATTTTTCCGATTTATTCCCTCATTTTTCAATTGTCCCAACTTAGTCCATTTTTGTAATTTTTCCCTATTTAGTCATTCGGTTAACTTCACAGTTAAAAATGACGGAAAGTAAGCATACGACTCAATGATTATTCCCTTTTTAGTCCTTCATTTTCTCGCATTTTCCTGATTTAGTCCCTCATTTTTTTCAAGTGTCTGGATTTAGTCCTTCATTTTACATAATTTTCTCATTTTAGTTTCTTGATAACTATACGGAAAAAGAAAAACAGAAAAATAAGCACTTAACTCATAGTAACTGTTTGAATTAGTCAAAAGCACTCATCTTTGTCATAAAATCGAAATACATCTTTCTTGATGAATCATAAATCAAGCGAATGAGAACTTAACACCCCCCAGGCCATCCCACAGTCACCCAAACTTTATTCTTCTGCTTTTGATGGTAGTTCTCGCCCCTCAATTTTTTATATATACTGACTCAATTTTTCTGTTTTTCAATTTTTCACAATTACATTCATAGATTTTTTAAAAAAACCTACGCGTGTACGTTTCATTTAGTTAAAAAACTAAGACTAAATTGGGAAAAATACATAAAGTGAAGGACTAAGTTGGGACAAATGAAAAACGAGGGACAAAATCGTGAAAGTACGAAGAATCAAATAGGGAATTATTCCCTGAAATTCCGCCCATTTAACACTCAAATTAACGGGAGGACTAAATCCGGAAAACAAACGATAAATGGAGGATAAACTCAGGAAAATTGGAAAATGGAGGACTAAATCGGTTATACGATATGAAACGAGGGGCTAAAAAGGGAATTATCCCCAATAATAATTGTTAATAGGCAAAAGACCACACTTTTGTGTCTTGTAGATTCATGATATTTGTGTAAGATCTCGGAGGAATTTGGTTTTGATCGGGTGTGTTTGGCAAAATGGTATCACCCGAAGCCCAGAGTTGGCACACGTAGCTGCAACAAATGGCATCAATTTGACCAAAACTTGGGAGTTCCACACTCCTCAGAGCTAGCTTCAATTCAGCACCACAATGCCTCTTGTTCTTTCTCTCCCCTTCAGCAATTTATCAGGATCCTCCACAGTCGGGCTCAAAGAATTTTCTGTATCTAGGGTCTCGCGATCCTCATACCCGGTCTGTATTTTGAGATCTCCAGCAACCGCGTCTTCGGTTTCTTCTTCAGCATTGTGGCGAGCTTTCTCAGGGTTAACGATATGTGATTCCTCTCTGAAACTCCAGGCAGAAATCTTAGTATTGCCGTTGAGGAATCCTTCCAGTAGCACTTGTGGTTTGAATTCCATTTTGTCTAATTGATCGATTTTCAGTCCTTCGATCTTTCTCTTCCTCCTTCCCATCCTCAGCTAGGCCGCCCCTTACCACACACATGAATTGCTGCATCATTGTCCTGATTCCTCTTTAAATTTCATATTGTCAGCCACCATTTCTCCCACCTTTGCTTCTGTTGTTTTAAACCTCTGCTGCGACACAAGTTCTTGCTCGTCAAAGAGAAGTACCAGCTTTTTAAGTGCCTCTTATTCGGCATCTGATTCTGTTGTCGTTATCTCGCCCTTCGATCCGGTCCGGCAGGTCGGACCAATTGATTCGTTCACAAATAATTGTGCGAAGAAAACATGAACTTAGCATGTCGAACATTGAATATTGAAAACTAGAACTGAAAATGACAACTCTCCAATTACAATTATAATTCCCCAATTACAATCATGAACTAAAACAGAGAAAATGAGAAAGATACTACCCCCTACTCGCCTTTCACAAGGAAATTCTCAATCTCCTGCTAGCACTCAACAGAAGCAAAAATATGCTGAATGTTTTTCCCTCCAACCCCGCCTTGTATTATTTCCATTTTTTCTCCCAAAAACCTTTCCACTTGCCCAAGTCATGGCTTCTAAAATATTCTTTACAATTGAAATGATAGTGTAGGCTCAAAATATTTATGCCCGTAACAGGGTGAGTCTCCGTTTTTCGTTATTTTGTATGCCACATGTTCTTCATTTTGTTGAAGTGAAGTGCCCCTATATTTAGCATACAGTTGTAGATCTTTCTTCGTTGTTTGTAAATAGAAACAGAACAGTAAACGAGGACTTTTAGATAATCTGTCATTTCTTTTGAACACCTTTATCTGTAGCTGCCATGGGGTTGAAGGTACGATGTTAACAAGCGTCTGCTCATGATGTAGACTACAACTCTGATTCATAAATGTTCTATCATTGTTTGTGAAATTTTAATGCTCAACATGTTTCAAGATCGATTATCTGTGTTATGTTATGAACGTAATATGAATGACTTCTGAACTTGGATTTATTTTATTGCGATTCTTTGATTGGAGATCTTATGGTTTTTTCCTTTGATTTTCATGCTTCTTCAGTTGTTGCCAGATCATGTGTCTCTGTGTAGCATTGGAGCTAACTTTGTATACTGACGGCGAAAAGGACTTCTTGTATCTTCGATTAGGCTTGCCTAAAATCTAGATAGTCCTTGTACTCACATACTTGTAAAATGATGTGTATCCAGAGAAGGGGGAGGGAAAAAATGTATCTGAAGTAATGTTCCCAAAAAAGGAAAAAAGTGGAAAAGAAACAGTAAAAATGTCTCAAGAAAAAAAACTAAGAAAGAAATGAAAAGAAATGAAAAGAAAAAGAAGAGAACGAAGAGAAAAAAAAATGCAATTGAGATGTTAAATGTATCTCTTGGGTTTCGTATTATTCTTAGGTGACAAGGTTTTCAATTACGCTGTGCGGCATACCCCCCTGGGGTCATGTTATTCTTAGGTGACTAGTTTTTCATTTCTATATGTGTAATATTCCCCTGGAGTCATGATATTCGGAAGAAGACAAATGCATGTGCATTTGAAGAGTGAAGGCTGGTGATTGGCATACTCAATTTTTGACCAAGTTCAATTACTGAGGGTGCTGGTGGACAAGATGTCTGAGATTTGATTGGATATAGAACCTGACGTGGTGAGGCGTTACTCTGATGTGGCATTTTTCTTTTTTGTCCCCATTTTACTAGTATCGATGCCCAAGAGCTAATTTAAAATTGTTTTTTGTTTCTTGAATACTGTCTCTAAAAAGTTAAAAGAAAATGAATCAGTCCGTCTCACTTGAGGATTACACCAGTATGCAGAGTATTGCATTACTGTTATTTCCTGAAGCTTTTAATTCCTTGAAGGAAATTAAGAATAATTTGAACCTTGACACTACCTAACATCACATTTACTTTTAGCACAATGCATGTAGAATGAGTTTCAGTATTGTATCTCGGGTTACATGCGCGTGAACCATTTGATCAGGGGAAAGTCAAAGGTGAACTCTATGGCTCCTCCCACTATATTACCAATAGATTAAATTGGTTTACAATCATACCATGAAGATTACTTGTGGTTTGACTCAAAGGTGAACTAACAAAACTGAGATGTTTACAAAAAAAATACAAGTGAAAATTATTCAATCAGTGTGGTTGAATTTGACGTGCGATTCGAAGTTAGTATTTGCTGATTGAGTAGATTGGGGTTTCTCCACATGATTGATGAAAGAGATGGTATGTAATGAATTCACTCGGGGTCACCTGCGCCAGGCTTTATAACTCTCAACTACTACTAGTCCTGAACAAGAATTCATTGGAAGTATTTCGGAGATGAAGATGGAAAAATGGTTTGTGTGCTTCATTACATGAGGCATGGTCTAGATACCTAGAGAATTGGAAAAATTACCCATGGGTACTACTTCACAGCAAATGTGTTTTACTTGCTTGATTTCTTTTTTTCTGTTGAATATGATTACTATTGTATTTTGAATCCTGGACACGTGACCATGTATGACTTTTGGCAAATTCTTTTTTAAATCTTTACAGTAATAAATGCCTTTAGTATTATAAGAGCTGTAAATTATTCACTTGCTTATTTGATGAGCTTTTTTTTTTAATTTTTGTAACTAGAATCGACACGAAAATTTGTAGTTTTTTGTTCAAAGCAGACATTTATCTGTTAATGACTAGTTTTGTTTTGAACTTGTGTTTGCATGGATAATTTTGGGTTTCCTGTTACAGTTTTCCGGATTTGATTATACTGCCTGTTGTTTGTATTAACTGTACGACTCTTAATGTTGATTATACTGCCTGTTGTTTGTATTAACTGTACGACTCTTAATGTTTCTTCTCTTCTGCTCTTTGCTTTTCCTTTCTTGCATAGGAGCAGACTTTTTGTGGAGAAAATCACATTTTCTGAAAATTTTCACTGGCTTGCCACTTAATGAATCTGATATCTTAGGTCGATTATGCATGCACTCCTGAGGAAGTTCAGCAGCATTTCCAAGCATGTGGAACTGTTAATCGTGTTACTATTTTGACTGATAAATTTGGCCAGCCCAAGGGCTTTGCATACGTGGAGTTTCTCGAACAAGAAGCTGTTCAAGAGGCTCTCCAGCTGAATGAATCTGAACTACATGGTCGCCAATTGAAGGTCCTAAAATTTTCCTTGAAAACCATTTATTTTACAGATGATGCACCTAATCTTCCCGAGGTGCTTTTAGTAATCATATTTGTGTTTTGGCTGTATTATAACTCTTCTGTGTACTTCATATTTTATGTTTAAAGGTAATGGCAAAAAGAACCAATGTTCCTGGCATGAAACAATATCGTGGAAGGCGATTCAATCCTGCACTAGCGTATGGATTCAGGAGGCCATATATGCCTCCTAGTTTCCATTCTCCTTATGGTTATGGGTGAGTTGTACCGTCTAATTTGCTTATGTAATCACTAATAATGGATTCAAGATGAGTATCTTATGTTATAACATTGCTGCAGCAAGTTTCCAAGGTTCAGGCGGCCAATGCGCTACATGCCTTATTACTAAATTCAAGTGCATGTCGAAAGTCACTTTGCCAGATGGAGAAAGCTATCTATCCATCCCGCTTACTCGATATTCTGTATTACTTCTAGAGAGGCACTTTGCAAGATGGAGAAAGGTATCCCGCTTATTCAATAAACTATCTTACACCTATCGAGACATTAGAAGGTAGCTCTATCTGGGATACTTGTTCTAGACATCTGAAGGTAGTGCAGTCAAATGACACCTATCGAATACATTAAGCTATCATCTACACAACTTTCGAAATTACTATCATTTTTCGATTTCAGACGGTGGTTGTGTTTACTTACCCATATGACATGGGTGAGCTATGTTTGGAGATTTATACTATTATCTAGTCAAGTTCTTGTTTCTGTGAGGTGGTATTTAAATGAGTTTATGTCGAGAATGTTTTCAGAACCGAGTTTCACCTAAGGTCTCCGACTCGATCAAAATTCGTAATCGTGTAAACCGGGATGTAGAAACACTTGGGACCGAACCGAGGAAGAGGCCAAACATTTGGGACTTAAACGAGTCTTGTTAATTTTAACAATTAAATTGACGGAAAAACTCAGATAAATTTTTGAAATATTTAGTAGTAAACAAAACATTTGGGACCGAACACGCAAAGAGATCAAATATATGGGACGGAAGTGGGTCTTTCCTCGGATATGAGTGAAGATTCATTTTGAAATTTTAAATGTTTTCAAGTTCCACGTGAGTTATTATCAACATTAATTTTTATTTTTTTCTTTTAGTAATCACTTTATATATTTTTAGAGTTTATTTTTAGTGTAATTTCTAATAAATAAGGATTGATATTTGTTCGTTAGGTAGGTCTCTTGTGAAACGGTTTCACGAATCTTTATCTGTGAGACGAGTCAACTCTATCGATATTCACATTGAAAAGTAATACTCTTAGCATAAAAAGTAGTATTTTTTCATGGATGACCCAAATAAAAGATATGTATCACAAATACGATCTGTGAGATCATCAGTTATCAAGAAGTATGGAAAAAAAATTAAAAAGACTTCTTAAATATCACAAGATTGCTTGCATGTTGAGCTCAACCATTCTTGCACTTCTTTCTAATTTTTGTCTGTTTTAATGAGTATTTAGATAAATGGTTTGTTATTTTTCCGATAGATAGTAAATTACAGGACCCCCAATTTTTATTTTTATTTTGAAAAAACAAGACCCCAAATTAAGTATGGATATATTAGTAAAAAAGTCTAAAAAATGTTAAATATGGTACATGTTTATAAATTTTTTATTAACAAAAAAATATGATATATAATTGATATGAATAGATTAAGTATTAACGATTTTCACACTTTTTGAAAACAAATTTATAAAATCAATTTTTTAAAACAAAAACTAGTGTGAGACGATCTCACGGGTCGTATTTTGTGAGACGGATATCTTATTTGGGTCATTCATGAAAAAATATTACTTTTTATGCTAAGAGTATTACTTTTTATTGTGAATATCGGTAAAGTTGATCCGTCTCATATATAAACATTCGTGAGACAATTTCATATTAAACCTGCTCTTTTTTTAAAAGGTCACCAAACATATACAACCTTCCAAAAACATATAACAACCTTCCACAAACCGAAGCATTAATTTCATGGTAGATGGAAGAATCTTTTTTTGAAAAAAAAAATCAATATTTTATTTAATAGGTAGGTAAGACAAATATTTTTAATAGTATGGGGTGGTTACTAGTTGAATTTAATTAATTAGTACCAAAAATAATGACACGTTTAGATTCATGTGTTTTAACTCATAAATGATATTTAAATAAATGCGAGCAACTAAAATAATATTTTCACATAATATGCTTCATAAAGATAAAGTGTAGGTTGATAAACATAAGTAATATTGATTTTGATAATAAAAAAATTGGTTATTATGTTTCTAACCTATTTATCCATGTATAAATTTGCTAATTCAATATGGAAGTTGAAACTTGCATTTTGCCAAATTGAAAATCTGACGAGTTTCAGTGTTTTAATGATATCTCACAGTTCAATCATCCAAATGATCCGTCGCCAAAACGACTAAAAAAAAAACAGAATTTGGCACAAGTTGTATTGCATGTCAGTTGAGCTAAATCGGATATTATCTAAGCAAACTGATAGCACGAAAACAGCAATCAGTTGAATATAAGCAATTGAGGTATTTTTGTCGGCCTGCTCAACTCGATTATCCAAATGAAAAAATTCAGTATGTTTTACGAAGCTAAGACGATGATCTACAAATCATATTCACAAATCAAATTTCGAATCCAGGTATAAGTCACCGATATATGACGACGAAGATACACGTTCAGTTGAGCAAAAATGAATGTTCCGTTGAATTTCAAAGTTTAGTTGAGTGAGTCTTCACCAAAAGACATTAAAAATTGTGTTAGTAGTCTTGCCATAAGAGACATTAAATATTATGCAGATTCTGAGGCTGCAGACTACAATCGAGAGTGTGCTACTGGTTTCGATTAGGCAAGATATAATCCTAAGTTAAAATAGGTTTGTACAAAGAGTTGTATAAATCAAAGTCTTCTAGTGGATTCTTCCCAACGAAAAAAAGGGGTGACATAGGAATTGTTCTTCGAATACCCAAAATATTACAAATCAAGTTTGATAAAATGCTTCGACCAAAATGTTTTTACTTATTCAACTTGCGTATATTTTAGATGTTTTATAAAATATTTAATCGATTTCTACAAAAGATTATTTTGAATGTCTTTCACTTGATTTGAAAATCAAACTCTATTTATTTAATCGATATTCAATATATCAAGAACCGAACTATTATAACTCAATGATTATTTCCCAATCCATCATATCATAAAGTTAGTGTTTTGGTAATATCTTACATGTGTTATTCATGTAATCTATTAAACGGATTGGATAAAAATTACAAGCATTAATTGTATATTTGATATATATTTTTTTGGCGAATTATGTCTGAAACCATATAAGATACTATTGGATCACATATTGCAAAACATTATTTGGCCAACTTTTCTTTATTTGACGAGTAAATATTTACACGATTGAATGTGTTATCCCATATATATATTTGTATACCAAGAAATATAGCACATAATTTTCCTTACTAAATGACAATCAAAACATTATGTTTGGACGGTTGGATTGTTTAAAATATTAGAATTCCATCGTAACAACTCATTATAGTTTTTTTCTTGAAAAATTTACAAACATTTGTATGCTTTACGTTTTCATTGTATTTATTTTCTCAACAGTGTCCAATACATTATTGGCATAAAATTTACAATGTCGCGGGACAAAACTGGTAGTTTGCGTTCAATATTGCTGGATAAACGAAACAATTGGGGCGCAACTGCGGACGGTGAAGATGGATTATAGATTTTAACATCGCTAGAATTTGACTGAATTTGGGAGGATTATTTTTTCGAAAAATAAATTTTGTCCGATGTTATTTTGCTAATTATCTCCTTCAACGATGACTTTTGTCCATCCATATTTGAATGCAACCAAAAGATCTTCTCGGACAGCCGATAATCCCTCAATATGGGTCGTGATTCGTGAATGCACCATGGTCCATGTAAACAGGTTTCCCGAGCCAAACTGATTTCTATATAACCAAAGACTTCAATAAACAATCGCAAAAGTACCAAGATTATCATCGTGAAAATTCACCACAAAAAATATTGAGTTTAGCGAAGATTTTAGCGACAATTTTGTATCTCATCTATCGCAATTAGCGAGGTTTATACATATATATAATTTTGATATCCGTTTAGTTCATATTAAGAGCTTGTTAGCAATTTGAAATTACTTGTTAATAGAAATTTAGAACGCCTGAATAAAATGTGTTATGAGTTATAAATATTTGTAATTGTTTTTTAAAAATGTTTGTTTTTTAATTTTTTCAAAATATTTTTATAATACTTTACAATAATTTGTTAATTCTTACTTTAATTTTTTTAGATCTCCTTTAATTTACAAATTCAACTATGAATTCTATGTTTCAACAAATTATTCCGTGGGTAGAACGATTGGTTGTCATGACATTGGTATTAAAGTCAAGCCACGCCAAATATATAATATTTTTTAAATTATTTTTATAATGTCAAACAAAAGTTTTTTTTTTTTTTAAAATTTTAATTTTAAGATCATTGCAAAAAAACTATCACTGTTGTATTTTTGCAGGTTCCGCACTTACTAATAGCGGATGCGGTCAGGGTGCTACAAGGACTTGCTTTCTTTTATTTTTTATATAAAAATAATAATTAGAAAATAATAATTAGTTATTATAATTTGCATAATTTATAAATAGGTGATAAAATGTTAAATAAAACTTAAATGTATTGGAAGACTCGAGCTATTTAATACTTGGCAAATTTTAGAGAGGTGGTCTCTTGTAAGACGGTCTCACGAATCTTTATCTGTGAGACATGTCAACCCTACCGATATTCACAATAAAAAATAATACTCTTAGCATAAAAAATAATATTTTTTCATGGATAACCCAAATAAGATATCTGTCTAACAAAATATGATTCGTGAGACCGTCTCATACAAGTTTTTGTCAATTTTAGATCATTTCAAATTATGTCATCGTCCTACATTTAAGGAAAAATATTTTATATGCATCAACTGATTTTATCAATTTTCTATGGTCCTCACGACAAACACAATAAATAACATTAAAAACATCGTACTCAATTTTATCAAACAAAATAATCTCTAAAGTATTTAATTCTAAAAAAATTCATATTTGTAAGAAAAGAAAAAGATGTATTATTTCCCTTAATACTAGGTTAAGGTAATTTATACATGATTAGTTATCTTGTGAGGTTGTCTCATATATCTTTATCTGTGAGATATAATCAACCTCGCCAATATTTATAATAATAAGCAATAATTTTGGCATAAAAAGTAATATTTTTTTATGTGTGACCCAAATAGTAGAGTCGTCTCACAAAATTGATTCGTGAGATCATCTCATAAAAGTTGTGTTTATATTTTTATCATTAAAAAAAATTAGCTTAGCTCGCCCATCTTAAGCAAGATCATTTAAGATATATTTAGACCATTTTAAAAATATTAGGCTTAACTATTAAATAAATTAGACCAAAAATTATTGCTGGGCAAAAGCTTGGCTTTGGCCACATTGTATATTTTGGATGTAACTAAAATTCATCATAATTATTATCAAAATTGCATAACTTGTTATAAAGTTAAATTTAATTTAAATTCATGTGATATTTATTCATCAAAGCAAGTCAAAAAATTTTAAATTCATCGTCTTAAAATCTATCAATACAAGGACAACCGAAGTACTATCTCACATTTTATATATACCAGTGCTCCCATGTATTGCGTGTTTATATAATTAATTATTTAAATGCGATAATTTTTGTATTTTCAAAT
Source organism: Primulina tabacum (assembly GCF_025594145.1). Classification (NCBI taxonomy): domain Eukaryota; kingdom Viridiplantae; phylum Streptophyta; class Magnoliopsida; order Lamiales; family Gesneriaceae; genus Primulina; species Primulina tabacum. The sequence goes on along the minus strand of NC_134550.1, from coordinate 4,507,284 downwards.
TAATAACTTCTTTTATTATGGGTGATAAATATCTAAAAATTTAAAAATGCAGACAAAGATAGATAATAATTTAAGAAATTTAAAATATTTTTAAAGTGAATAAAATTAGTTAGTTATGATAATTTGCAAATTTAATAAATTAGGTTTTTATGATATATTTTGTTAAATTAATTATATATATAATATACTATATAGTAAAATATAATTAAAGTTGAGATACCTATATTAACTAATTATTAATTAATTTGGTAAAAATTTACTTAAAATTATCATTATACCCTCGTTATATAATTTTATTGTTGGTTTTTTTGTTTTTCTAAAATACTATTTTGTTTAAAATTATTCAATTTATCTTTATCTATATTTTTTAAGAATAGGTCTCATTTGAGAATTGAGATGGTATCAGTGATATTTGTGAGACACATCGACCAGATCCATACATAGAATAAAAAATAATAATTTTGTCATAAAATAATATTTTTCGTTAGCTGGGTTGGATAAGAGATTTTCTCACAAAATAGACGATTTCATTGGAGTTTTTGTAATTTTCTACATTTTTAAATGAGCATATCACTCATAATAAAATAATATGAAAAAATTAGTAATTTTAAAATAACAAAAATTATGAAGTTTACTGTGATACTCCTAAATATATCAAAATAAATATGTTTAATAATAATAATAAACTAAAAAATACTTATATATAGTTTTATATTATATTGCTTCCTATTAGATTTCTTCCTAAGTTGAACAAAATCGATAGGTGTCAAAGTTGACCTTAATACTTGCCAACATTTCAACATATATTCTTGGCGATAAATAAACTTCATTTCGCTCAAAAAAGCACACAAAAATCGATCAAAAGAGTCATAGGAAAATGATGGAAAATGGCTATGAAAATAACCATAAATAAGGAAAAATCTGAAAAATAGAAAAACCTCTTCAAAAATTCTGAAAAAATTCGCAATCCCTCTTAGTCAACCCAAAAATCATTTAGTCTAGAAGATGTATCAAAACTATAAACAAAATCAGAGCAGAAAAATAAAACAGTGAAAAACATAAGTTGTTCAAGTTTAGAACTTGCTCTTCTCAGGTTGCAAGTTCATGCACTTGAAACTTTTGTTTACTTGTTTTATGTTTCAATCAGGGACGTAGCCAGAAAATATTTTCATCCTGGGCTGAATGAATCGATAAACAACATTAAATGATAAAAATCAAATATTTAAAAATTCCATCACGTAAAATTTCCAACTAGTAGGAGACTAGCAGCTCTCATCCTCTTGTTTCCATTTTGGGAGGATGGCTGTGAAAGAAAACCCTCAGGAAATGCTAAAAATAAAAATACAAGGCTAAAATTTTTTTAAAAAATAAAATTAAATCCATATTCCTAATTAGACCCAAAAAAGTAGACTGGGCTGGAGCCCACCCCAACCTTTGGGGTGGCTCTGTCCCTGGTTTCAGTTATAACATAGAAGTTGTTTCTTGTATTGTATTGATTCCATGCATGACAACTGATCGTCCCATAAGTAAACATAAATGCATTTTTTATGAAACAAAATGACATGCTCACTGTTTGAAATTTCAAATTCTAAGCAAAATCGACTACGGTTTTACAAAACCTTTGTATACAAAAGTTGTAGATCTTGATGAACTAAGTTCACACTGAAAGTTCCAGTAGCGCGTGGTGTGAGAAGTTCGGTCACGCGCCTGAATAATGGCGCGTGTAACCACGCACCGCTCCAATGACCAAAATTTTTATTTTCGACATTTCTGCACTTGTTTTAGGCAATAATTTCAAATCTCGGATTTTTAGGATTAGCCTATGAATTTCTACGAGTTGTTTATGAAAACCAAGGTCATTTGCCCATAAATTGTAGAATGTTAACTTTAACTTTGATACTCCCGGTTTCCAAGCATGCATATTGTTTTTGAATTTGATTATAAAATTAAATTTTTCATCATGATGACAGATATATCCAAGATTCGGTCAATGGTCGGAAACAGTAACGAAAGTTTTTTTTTTCAACCGCCAAAAATCTTTGAAGGTCAAAGTGAAAATATGCCATTCGAGCAAAATGAGTTTGGAATTTTGCAAAATTTTCGATAAAAAAATTTTAGAACCCAACAAGATACACCTACTATGAAACTTTAATAATTTTAGAGATGATTTTACATTATTATGATTTTTCTCAATAAAATATTTAGTTGTATACAAACCCAAATTTGACCAAGGTTTGAATTAGGCAAGCCAATCATATAAGTAAACTTATTAACAAATAAATTATCACAAAATTGACAATTATAGGAATGTTGAAGCAATTGGAGTGACAAAACAAATCAATGAGTAAAATAGAAATGTGATGTTTATTACCAGTTTTATTTAATATGACTCGTTTGGCATTTGACCTAGATTTTTATTTTACCGTAATTTCATCAACTACTAATTGTCCTACTTATTGCATCATATTGAGCAGTTCGTAAATTAAGTGATGTAACTATTTGATTGCCTGCATTATTGGCTAATTAAGGATCCATGATTGTAAACAAATGATTGAATGGAGCCGCGATACAGGCCATTGTACTAGAGTTCTATTACACTGGATAACACGACTTTGGCCCTGAAAAATGAGTCTAATCAACAATATATTTCAAATATGTGTATATAGTTCATCTGAACAACATAACTTCAGTCCAACATTATGAGTTTACCTCATAGCTAATATATTGTACGGATTCTATTTGTGTACGCAGGGAAAAGTGCTACATCGAATGATAGTGGGAGTCACATCTTCAGTATATATATTCATTCTAGAATCTGGAACAATCACTGTATATCCTGACATACTCCATTGTCATGTTTCATTGCAATACGTTATAACTTATTGATTATAGTCTTGATAAAATTTTATTTTATTTGGTATATAAATGAAATAATAGATTATTACCTCACTAAGTCCGCAAAGACTTAATATCTATTTTTTTTTTCTATTTACTCTAAATTCCAAATACAGGGGGACATGAGCCACATCGAGAGGAATTTTTTTTAAAAAAGATTAATATGTTAGATTGTCATGTACTGTATTATAAAATAAAATATTGTATGACTGTTCCGATATACTTAAATAAATTGTAATTACGCTTCCACTATTTCGTTAATATTTATATATTTAAGAAGTTGGGACGCGATTCACATTTACATAATTATTTTAACTATATAATCACATAACACATATAAACGAACACTAAGAAGACAATCAACCACCGCCCACAAAATTATTTTGAGTGCATTGGAATCTTTTTTATGAACATTAATTCTTGAGAACAACTCAAATCTCAAAGATATCATCACATGTTAAAAAGCAAATTATTATTATTATTATTATTATTATTATAATTCGTAGATGCAATCTCTTGAAAATGTAGTGGTGGTTGTATAAAATATGTCAAAATTAATTCACATCTACTTCATATTTAACATAAATTATAGTTTGTTAGACAACCAGAACATCACTAAGCCCCTACAACGTGTGGATTAGATCCAATTTCCATAATGTTGGAGATATTCAATTCATGTTATATAAAGAAATAATGCTTGAATTACATAAACTTTCATGAGTAGGTCTCTTGTGAGACGGTCTCACGAATCTTTATCTGTGAGACGGGCCAACCATACCGATATTCACAATAAAAAGTACTACTTTTAGTATAAAAAGTAATATTTTTTCATGGATGACCCAAATAAGAGATTCGTCTCACAAAATACGACCCGTGAGACCGTCTCACACAAATTTTTGCCAACTTTCATATCCGATTATTATTTGTATGGTTTTTTTACATGTTACATTGAAATACATGTTTGGCTCGAAGAATATCTCAACGGAATATGAATAATGTAGCTAGTAAATATGTCGACACAGATAGTAAATGACTTGTTTTAAGTTTGGAATGATATTTGACAATCATTTTCTCTAGCTAATTAAATAATAAACAAAACTCTCGTGAGACTATATAACGAGTCATTTTTTTAGATGAGTTTCTGATCTGATCTAATCTATGAAAAATATTATTTTTTAGTTCAAAAATATTATTTTTTATTATATGTATAAATCTGTTCAATTCGTCTCATGTATATAGATCTTACATGTGAAAAATCATACATGTGATATAAAAAGTAAGATTTTTCATTCAAATCACATATATACACAATATCATTTTGACAAAAAATCAATACTTTTCAATCAAAGCGACATATATTACACAATATTTTTTTCATAATATAACTAAATAAAAAGGTATTTTTATGATAAAAATAATATTTAACACATAAAAATATAACTTTTGATGAGTGATGGCTAGTATTTTATTGAAGAGGAGAACTATACGTGTTGAAAATTGAAAAATTCTAATGCAATTCAAAACTTGCGAGCTATCTTATCTTTGCAAAGTTATATATATATATATATATATATATATATTATTCAAAGAGTCAAATGGCATCAACTACCTCAAAAAGCCACCATCGACACGTGACCTGATATTGGCGCTGCCTCACCAAACCTCACATTGCACCTACTTGGTCTAAATCAGATCTCGCTTAAAATAAAAAATAAAAAACAGATCTAATGATTATATTCCCAATTTATTCATTTATAATTTTTTAAAAAAATTAAAACTTTTATTTTTAGTGGTTTTTTATATATATTTATCTTTAATTTAATTCCAATAATACATACTTTTGATTTTTATCAATAAAGTAATAAATCGTTCAAACTTTTATTCATTGAACTGTTGTTGGTCAAGGTCAATAATTGCCCATATTAAATCATTTACTATAAAATATAAACATTGAATATTAAATTGGTTTTGAGCTACACGTTTTAGCTATCGTAGTAGGTGGTATATTTTTTTAAATTTGTTGTACATTATCACAATATTACAGATTTATTTATCTATTAAAACTCATAATCATATGAGACGATCTCATTAATCAATTTTTTTTAAATAATTTCATCATGATTCATGAAAAAGCGAGACTTTTACGTAAAAAAAAAGGTAGTCATTTTAATTGCAGATATGAATCGGATCGACCTGTTTCACTAATATGGATCCACAAAATCGTCTCACAAGAGACTTGTTTTATTTCGAGACATAAAAAAAAATTCCATATAAATAGTGAAATCAAGAATTTTTAATTTCTAAAACATGAAAAACAAGAAAATCATTTTAGCCTAAAAAATGAGGCAAATTGCATTCATAATATTGTAAATCACAAAGAGATCATATATTTTAAATCACGAGCACATTCATCACATTCTAAGTCATCTTCAACCACAAAATCTATTTTGGTGCAAATTTTACATTAAAATCTTGCGATTTCTGCACCAAATACAGCATTCATCTCAAACTCATTTAATTGAAATCTTACACAAAATGAATATTCTCAAAATATTCTTTTTATTATATATATTAATTATTATATTTTATTTAATATTTTTAATTATGAATAATGTTTATATTATATAATCAATATTATATTATTAATAAATTTAAATAATATTTAAAATTTTTAATATAACTATTTGTAAAAAAATAAAAAATAAAAGAGCAAATTTATAATAAAAAAATTGAAAACCTCGGTGTCAAATTGGCGCAGAGGAAGGAAGCTGCGCTCAAAATAACACTGCCTCCATTGGAAGACAAAATGTTGTACCAAAATCGTGTTTTAACATTGGAGATGCCTTAATGATTACATTCAAGTAATATATGTTTTCGATTTAAAATAATCGAATATAAAATATATATTATATTGTTTTTTTTTTGAAACTTTTATCGAATGCCATGTATCTTTTAAAAATAATTCAAATCAGATTTCAAGAATAAAAACATGGCTAAGCATTATATTTGAAAATTTATAATAATAATAAGCATTATGTTTTATATTAATAATAATAATTTATTAAATATCAAATGAGAAAAAAAAAATCGATTATATATATTTTTGGTTAAGAACAAAATTTGATGTATGACATGAACTAAAAGCTAGCAGTAGTAGTTGAATGGAAAGTACCTACCAAACATGGCCAATTTGTGTTTATTGCATAAATAATTTTTTTTTTGTTTTCTTGTTTTAATTCGAGAGAAGATTGATACAATTTGTGAAATTATTTGGGATTTTGGTGGCAAACTGGCAATGATTTACAAAATTTTTTTTGGCTATAAATAATATATTCTCGTTGCATTTATTTTGTGTAGAGCTAGTCCATCTGCCATTCTTCTCTTTTCTCTCTTTTCATTCAAGATTTCTTGAAGCGAAGGGATAAAAGATTTGAGAGAGACAATCTAATTCAAGAAAATATCATTCTCAGTAATGGCGATTACCAACTCTGCTGCTTTGTCTTCCAAATCTGTTGTTCAACCCGAGATTTTCTTCCCATCCTCCCACACACACCAGAAATCCGCTTCATTGGCTTATAATCCGGCTGCCCGCCGCCACATCTCAGCCGTGCATGCGGCGGAGCCCGCGAAAACACCCGTCATCACCAACAACAAACCCACTGTCCTATCCCCGGCGCCTGCGGACAAGTGGGCACCGGAAACCTGGAAAACCAAGAAAGCGCTGCAGCTTCCGGAGTATCCAGATGAAGCGCATCTGCAGTCTGTTTTGAGTACTATGGAGGCATATCCTCCATTGGTGTTCGCCGGAGAGGTGAGGAGCCTGGAAGAGCGGCTGGCGGAGGCGGCACTGGGAAGAGCCTTCCTGTTGCAAGGAGGGGATTGTGCTGAGAGCTTCAAGGAGTTCAGCGCTAATAATATCCGTGACACTTTCAGGATTCTGCTTCAGATGAGTGTGGTTCTTTCTTTTGGTGGGCAGTTGCCGGTTTTTAAGGTAAAAATTTGTTTTTTTCCCCCCTGCATTTCTTGGACTATCATTCTTGCTACTGCATGATTAGTTGATTGGTTATGGATTTGAAATCCTGTATGTGATTGTGAGGATGTCTTTAGATCTCTGAGGATAAAAAAAATCATTGATCTACTTTTTTGAAGTATTGAGGATCTGAACATCTTCAAGTGATATTCATAATGGGAAGATTTTCCATTTTGTTGTATCTAATCAATTTGATGTAAGGCTTTAAAGCACCAAAAATTTTCATGGCGTAAAGCCTGTATTTCCGAATATCTAATTTTTAAAATGGAATTGTATGTCATGCCATTTCTGTAGGCAGGTAGAAGGTTTGGATTTCGATTAAGGTGATTGATTGCTTCATATGTTTAAGTTTCTTTGGACTACTGGAAAAGTGGAAGAAGAACGAATAGATTTTGGCTATGATTTGTGGATTAGTTGTTTGTTAACTGCTTGATTTGTTAATGTGTCGTGATTCATGTTTGATAATATTAGAGAAACAATGAAAGGTTTGAGACAAATAATTGAGGAAAGAAAAAGGTCAAGATGCTTTTAAAAGAAGAGAAAGTAAAAAAAGGGAAAAATCCCAAGAAAAATGGACCTTACGTTTTCAATAAAATGCATATGCTTATTGTTTTTGTTTTCATGGAAGACGGATTGAACTGTAGGCTTTCGTGTTTATTTGCAAAAGTGCATGTACTAAATAGGCCAATTTTATTTGTTTTTGAACATTATTGTTTTAGATTTATTTAACATTGGAAAAAAAAACCATATAAATCCACATTTTTTGAGGTTAAGATTTTGGATGATGTGTAATAGGTTGGAAGAATGGCTGGCCAGTTCGCCAAGCCAAGATCAGATCAATATGAGGAGAAGAATGGAGTGAAGCTGCCAAGTTACAAGGGAGATAACATAAATGGTGATGCCTTTGATGAGAAATCAAGAATCCCGGATCCTGATAGGATGATTCGGGCTTATTGCCAGGCTGCTTCGACCCTTAACCTTCTCCGGGCTTTCGCTACCGGAGGTTATGCTGCAATGCAGAGGGTGTCACAATGGAATCTTGATTTTGTTGAGCACAGTGAGCAGGGAGACAGGTGTGTCTCTTTTAATAATAATAATAATAATTCTAGAGGATGTTGTGATGTCAGTAAAGAACATGTTTGATTGCGCATGTATGCATCGAAAAGGAAAATTTTTTACTTTTTTGTAGCCTTTGTGGAAACCACTCATGTTTCACAGATTTTTCATCCTTTATATTCTAGATTATCTGTGTGCCATTTTTTCGGTTTTTAGAATGGGGAGTTTCTGTTACTTAATGTCTCTAAGGTCGATTGGTCCAACAGGTATCAAGAACTAGCGCACAGGGTTGATGAAGCCTTGGGATTCATGGAGGCTGCTGGACTTACAATAGACCATCCTGTAATGTCCACAACTGAATTCTGGACGTCCCACGAATGCTTGCTTTTACCTTATGAGCAAGCACTCACCAGAAAGGACTCTACTTCTGGTCTCCATTATGGTTGCTCGGCTCACATGCTCTGGGTCGGCGAACGCACAAGGCAACTAGACGGTGCACATGTTGAGTTTTTGAGAGGAGTAGCTAATCCCCTTGGTATCAAGGTATCCATCTTGTTTAAATGCAATTTATAAAATTTTGCCTTGAATTTTCGTGTTCTCTGACTAACTTTTATGGTAAAATGACATTCCAGGTGAGCCAAAAGATGGATCCGAATGAACTTGTTAAACTCGTTGAGATCCTTAATCCCGATAACAAGCCGGGAAGAATTACTGTAATTGTAAGAATGGGTGCAGAAAACATGAGAGTGAAACTTCCTCATTTGATCAGGGCAGTTCGAAGAGCTGGACAAATTGTTACTTGGGTTTGTGACCCAATGCACGGGAACACTATCAAGGCACCTTGTGGGCTCAAAACTCGTGCTTTCGATGCCATCTTGGTACACTCTTTTCCTCACCTTCTTAGAAGAATTTCATGGACCACTTTCTTGCTAAACTTTTCTAATGTTAATTTTAGAACACTAGCCACAAATTTGTCGGCTTTCAAATGGAATCGACAATATATTATTACAATGAGAAATAATTGTCGCATCTTAAAATAATTCAATTCATGGAAATGGTGGCGGCAGGTTCAACTATGGAAGTAGGTGCATGTTAATCATTTAAGCAGTTGCCCTCCTGATTCACTGCTTTTCACATGCTAGTCACATGTTTGCATTCACTCTCAATTTATTAAAATCTTCTCGAATCTTTCGAATGGTGGGCTCCAAAGTTTGGAATCTTGCATGTTATATTACATGTGCAAGTACTTTTTAAGGACTTTTTGTCTGATCATCTGTTTTCACTTTTAACATATATATCTTATTGGCGCTCTAAGCCGCTTTACAATGGTTAAAAAAGTTGATAATATCTTACGAGATAGTATAGAGTTCGGATTACAGTTTGGAGAATAAATAATATTAGGCTCATGGAAGTCGAATGCAAACGTTAAACTTGCCCCTGGTTAATGAAATAGGTAAACGTTTTTATTTAGGAAAAGCATTCCCTTTCTTTAAAGGCTTGATAAGATGGTGCTTTCCTTTGGAATCTGAAAGCAAAATGATTTAACATGCAAATGAAACATGTGATTTGCAGGCGGAGGTGAGAGCTTTCTTTGATGTGCATGATCAAGAAGGAAGTCACCCTGGCGGAATCCATCTGGAAATGACTGGTCAGAATGTGACCGAATGTATTGGAGGATCAAGAACCGTGACCTATGATGATTTGAGCTCTCGCTATCACACACACTGCGATCCAAGACTAAATGCTTCCCAATCTCTTGAACTTGCCTTCATCGTTGCTGAGAGGTTGAGGAAAAAGAGGATGGCGTCTCAACGTATGCTTTCTTGATTCGAGACATGGCTTCACGAGTCGCGGGGTGTCTCCTATCAGTCGATATTTCTAGGTTATTTACAGAAACACATCTTTCGGCCTTTGAAACAAACGTTGAGGTGAGGTTTCAAGGTTTAAAGCTGAATGCTTTAACAGGTTTCTTGGATGGTGTCTTTGGAGAATAATCTCACTTATTCTAAGCTTGCATTTCATGTATTTATTTCGTGCAACGTTATATTTGTAACTTATAGACCATGTTCTGAACTATTTTGGAAATAAATTCTTTGTTTGGCTAATTCAGCACTTTTCTGCTTTATCGTCGGAATTCAATTTGCATTAATTTGATGGTGCAAGTTTTTGGGACACCAATTAATTTAAAAACATTTATTTTTGTATGATATTTTATTCCACATGACTCATCTAATATGTGTTTCTTAAATCATAAAAAAAATAAAATCAAACGTTATTCTTGCATTTCTATATGTATATTATATATCAATAATCCAACCAGATGCTATCTTTTTTATATCACTTTTATTACTTTCCGAGTAAATTGTGGAGTAAATTGGTTAAAGCTCATGCATCTTGTGTCTGAAGTAGAATAAATTACACTATTTTGGCTCAATGTCGAAGAACAAAACGGATTTCTAACTTCATTGTCCATACAAAATGGTGTCGTTAAGGCATCTTGGAAGGAATAGGTCTCTTATGAGACGATCTCACGAATATTTATCTGTGAGACGTGTCAATTCTACTGATATTCACAATAAAAAGTAATACTCTTAGCATAAAAAGTAATATTTTTTCATTGATGGCCCAAATAAGATATCTGTCTCCCAAAATACGACTCGTGAGACCGTCTGACACAAGTTTTTGCCCTTTGATTCAAATAAATCTTCTGACAAAGCAGATGTCATATTTGATATAAGTCGATGATACAAGTTATTGAGTGAAAATAAACGTATAAATCTTTTCCCAAAGTATGCTAAAAAGCATAAGCAAACGATGTCTGAATAATGAACATGTTTTAATTTTAATAAATTTTGTTAATAGTGCGAGTGGGTAAAAAGATATGACATAAAATTTGACAAGTTAGATTATGATTTTTTTTGATGAGATGTAACATATAGAATTCTAGATAGTGACTGCAAATGTTTTAAAAAGTTATTATAAACTTTTACTTTACAAATTTGCAAAACTTTTTAAAAAAATTAACTTCAAAAAAAATTGCAAACATTAGTTAAAATCAAAGATTAAAATTCTTAACTCGATGATTTATATTAAAGGTGTAAACGAAATGAGTCCACTCGTGAGGTATTCGAGCTAATTCAAAAATATTTGATTGAATTCGAAATATCAACTTCAAGCCGAATTCGAGTCTAAATTATTTTATTCCATAATAAGAGCTGCTTGTGAGGTTTAATGTAATTATAACTATATATTAAATAATATTTTCAACCATTCATAATATTTATTTTCGAGTAATAAATTAACTTTACTTCTCATTGTTTCACTTGTGTTAGCTCTAGACCCATATTTAGGAGATATTTTAAATTTCATTTTGTTGTATCTACAACCGATTAAAACTAAATATGTAAATATATAATATATCTCAATTTTATCCAATTAAAATTCGAGAATGGATAACGACAGATCCTTCGAAGTTTTAAGTGTTTTTGGCCGCATTGAATTGGATGACATTTGGTTGAGTTAGGAATTATAAATACAATTTTAGTGTTTTGCAAAATTAGATTTAAAAAAAAATAGACAAAAAATTGTGTGAGACGGTATCACAAGTCGTATTTTGTGAGACATATCTCTTATTTGAGTCATCCATGAAAAAGTATTAGTTTTTATGTTAAGAGTATTACTTTTTATTGTGAATATCGTTAAAGTTGACCCGTCTCACAGATAAAGATTCGTGAAACCGTCTCACAAGAGAACTATTTTTAAAAATAAAAATAAGACTCATATTTGATGGGATTTCAAAGAAAATCTTTACAAAATTGATAGGATTTCATGAGATCTAAAATTTCAAGTATTTTTTTAAAAAATGTTACGAAATACCATTTATATAATATATATATATATATATATATATATATATTAACACTATTATATATATTTATATATATTTTAGAAAATCGAATAAATAATATTTTTATATTTAAAAATTTCTATAAATTATTTCTTTTTCTTTAAAAATTTCATTATTTTTAATACTAACCTAATTTATCAAAATTTACTAACTTTATTTTTAATCTCATCTTCATAAACTTTATATTTTTTATTTTATTAAGAAAATTATCTACATAAAAAATATTATATGTTAAAATAATTTTTTGTTCTATATATATATATATATATATATATAAATAAGTATTTATATATATATATATTATTAATGAAAAAATTTAAAAAGAAATAATTTTTTAATATAAAGAATTTTATTTTTAATTGTCAAAACAAATTGCAAATTGCACTTTAAAAAATGTTTGTCAACCACCAAAATAAAATTCCAATTTTAATCTGATTCAAATTCCAAATCTCTTTTTTATATATATCCACACACACCAACCGGTGATGTTTCAGGTTGAACCGAGCCATCGCAAATTCACAGTAGTGTCCAACACCGTAATCTAGCAACCTCAGCTCTGCATTGTGCATCCAACATTCCAACTCTCCAAATCCGCAAAATTTTGAAGAAAAACCTCGAAATCTGTGCGAAAAGGCACTAAGAATCCAGCAATCTACCACTGAAATCCGAGTGTTCCATCCCTAACATCGAGCACAATCAGCTTCTACACTCAGCATGAGATGATGTCACTTGCACTTCAAGCCGTCGTCATCAACCAGAATCCCACCATCCTCTATCTCTCTCTGCCCAGAACCCATTTCTTGAAACCCTCGAATTTGCCATTTTCACCCCTGAATTCAAAGACCCAGTTCCCCACTTGCAGGATTTTGACATCCAGCAATTGCCTTTCGCCGGTCAAAAGAATCAGTGCTTCTTTCGAGAAGTCTTACGGAAATGCACGGACACGAGCTAATGGCGAGAGAGCTGCCTCCGCTGAGTTAGATTTCGATGGTTTCCTATCGATTCTCGAATTCATCACCCTCGTTTCCTCCGCCGTGATTTGTGTTTACATTGTGGTAAGTTGTGGATTGCAAAAGGCGGAGATTTTGAAGTGGGTGGGGAGCAAGATTTTGGCGTGGCAGTTCGCGGCTTTGTTCAGTGCTGCGGTGCTTGGGGCTGTGATAAGGCGGCGGCAATGGAGGAGGATTTCTGGGCCTGGGTTTTCGAGAGGGTTGGCTTCTCCTGGGTCTAATATGTTGGAGAGGGTGGAGAAATTGGAGGAGGATCTCCGTAGCTCAGCTACGATCATTCGGGTTTTGTCGAGGCAACTTGAGAAGCTGGGGATTCGTTTCCGGATCACCCGGAAGGCTCTGAAGGAACCCATTGCGGAGGTAATATCATTTACATAATTCTTGTTTGAATTCACCCAATAATTCATCATGGCATTTGGTCAGAAAGCTGTATATTCGTGTTTTGTTTAGAATGGAAATATAATTAGGTGATCAAACTTGTTTCTCTTGTCTGCAACCGATTAGAAGTGTTGAGCTCTCTCTTGACATACAGCCTCTGTGAAATGAATTATATGCACTTCACTTTTATGATATGGATATATTTTCTTCTAAAAGTGGGCTTTTACCGAGCTCTTTGCAAGAGATGAAGTATATTGATAAGAGAACATATGCGACCATTCAAATTTGAAACTTTGGTTTAACTTTTTCCTGGAAAGGATTTTTGATGAATCATAGGTTGCAAGGAAGTGCCTTTTACGGTTGTGGGGCTTGCTACAAAATTTCGCCCCGCTATGCATATTCTTCCCGAAAATTTTATTTATAAAGATAAATTCCTCTGCTGCTCCTTTTTAGGGAAGGAAGGAGAGTGGGAAAGAGTGTATCGGGTAGGTGCTTGCTGTTTGGGGTTTAAAGAAATGTTTTTTGGCTCATAAGACTGTTAAAAACATCTGACTGGATTCAGATGGCAGGATATAGATATTAAGTCCACTTTTTAATGCTTGGATTATAATTCAGCTATAGAAGGAAATTGAGGTCATACATCATACTAAGACTTTCGCTTGGCTTGTTTAAAACTTTTAGAACGTAACGATTACCAAAATCATTCTGATATCCATGGGTCGTGAGGTATATTATCTATGAAAAGTAGGTTCCTTGGGATGACGGCAATTTGATTTTGGTGAATCCGAAATCGCATTGAAAAAAGCAAAATATAGAAGTCCAAATACCTGTTAAGTCAGTTTCTGACTCATGCTGCCTATCACTATTAGAAGATAAGTAAAAACGACATTCCTTAAATAAATTTCTGTGTTTATTCTATCTTTTCCTTTTCCTTTGCCGGTGTCTTGTTGATTGATGTGAACATCATCAGCAAGTGATGTAACCCAAATCCAGTATATATGGAATACAACCCAAGAACCATTATTTGGATGTAAAATCCTGGAGCCATTACCTATAAGAGATAAGAAGGCCACATTAGGTGATGGAGAACTTGATATATAAGTCAAGAATGAATATCTAGAAGTCGTTTAAGTTTGAAAAAATTCTTAGAAGAACCAGAGAAATTATTTTTCTGAAAAATAATTATCTGATCTATTCCAGTTTATACAGGCTGTATTATATCAAGATAAATTTTCCCTAAATATCTGTAAAAGATATGCAGCCTTATGAGTATTATGGATCCATGATTATGATCCCTTAAGAGTAGGAGACATTACCAACTAAAATTCAAAATGAAGTTTCAAAAAATAATCTTAACTAGTGCACCGCGCTTGCGTTGCATGCTTGTACAATATTTTTTATAACTATTATGAAGATTCTTTATAAATAGTAATAGATGTCCTACCGGCACTTGAAGCGGGTCTTGACTCGATTTGCTAGTTCATGTCTTGTCCCCATTATAAACTGTGTAGCAGAGGTGCAAGTATTATCAAGGGATGTTGTAGCGAATGACATAAGGTACTACACTATATCAAACCAGCAGTTATAATGGATATTTCCATTCCTAGGCGGAAACCAAGCATGAGAATGGGAATGAGGTTGGGAATGCATATTCCATTCCCATGTACGAAGCGTGTCCTTAGAGTTTAATGGGTTTGAAGATTTCTACTTCATTAGTGAAATATTATTGACTAGGGTACAAACTAATGCATAACAGCAAATTAATCTCCACTTGCGAGTCTGCATTTGCTTCATCAAGCAAGTGTTGTTTGGTTTTGGATCCACTCAATAAACTGAATCTCAAATGGTGATATTTCACAAGAAAAACTAGTCAAGCAGGTAAGATTTCTCGATTTCCTGCAGCCCTAATATGGAGCTAGAATAGGTTATTAGGTATTGTTTTTGGGGAACTTCAAATTGACGACTCTTCCGTTTATTCGCTTCTTTCAGACCGCAGCTTTGGTCCAGAAGAATTCTGAGGCAACCCGAGCATTGGCAGAGCAAGAAGACATGCTGGAGAAGGAGCTTGGTGAAATTCAAAAGGTTCTACTGGCTATGCAGGTAAATATTGTATATTGCATTCGATGCTGAGAAAATATGATTTCTGCACATCGTTTGAAACAGAAATTTGGCATTTTATGTATTTAAATTAGTTAATTCTTTTAAAGAACTTCCTGTTAAAGTTTTTATTGTAACTCTAAATGACACATGCTTACTCGTTGTACTGCCTTCTTGTGTGACCGTATAAAATTCATGCGAGCCAAATCACTATTCTCCTTTTTTTAAAACTAGTAAATACAGAGATCAGGTAACTTCACTTTGGAGGATGTCAGATAATTTGTTTGGGTGATACATACTTACAAAGCACTCTTATATGACAAGTGGCCCAAATTCTCACTTAAAATTCCAGCTAATGTGGTCCATTTCAACAGATTTATATATTAGTTTATCTTCCAATCTTAAGTAGTGATTAAGCCAATGTAAACAAAATTAGTTTCACTTGAATTGTTGGTTGAAGAATCACGATATTTCCACTTGATAGAATATAGAACTTTTTGTAATTCTTGCTTGCATGTAATTTCTCTCAATTTTGATGTCCCAGTTTTGTGTTTAGGAAGCCCCTCTATTAATATTCTATTTATTACAATAATATATATTGCAGTCAGAAGAAATGGAATCCTCTCCTTGAAAAATAATGGTGGGATGCTACTAACTTATTGCATGTATCTTTGAAAGTAAAATTTAAATATATTTACAAACTTAACATTGTCCATAAAATTACATGGCTAACCAAAATGGCCCATCAAATATGGTCGCTGGAAGTAAAGCTGTTTCTCAAACATTTTTATTGACCTGTGTAAGGCTTTAGTCATCAATATAAATTGATTTATACTGTTAATTGTTTCATTCACATAGAGTTTGATATCCTTCAAAAACGGGTTTAAATGACTCTTTTTAATTGGAGTGGCTGCCATCCTATTCTCATTATATTTCTTTCGACTGGCTAAATATTGCACATCGACACCTTTCTTTTCCAAATATATTTGTTAGTGTGGTTCAAAAGTGTCGTCAACCAGCTTATGGCCTGAAACTTGTACAACGTATTACATATTTCTCAATTTGTCTTTATTTTCTATTTGATCAGTTTACGTGGTGTGTATCACTTTTGCAGGAGCAACAGCAAAAACAGTTTGAGCTCATTCTTGCAATGGGGAAAACTGGAAAGTTCTGGGACACCAAACAAGCAACTATTCAAGACAGGAAATCAACCGAGGCTTCTAAAGCGAAGGTAGATGGATTCCCAAATTCGGAAATCAACCAAATTGAGGCCGTCATTACAGACGGAAGCTAACAATGACAACCGTAAATTTCATTAAAATCATGTGGTTTGCTCTCTAGACGTGTTTGATGGAGGACTCAATCGTGTCCTTTTCATAGCTCGATGGTCTCTACATGATCTGCTTACTTCAACTTCGCTGCCAAGTTGGCATGATTCTTACAACAGCACGTTGTGGAAGAGGGAAATCGAGGAGTGACATTGTTTTGTTCCCAATATTTGAAAAAAAATAAACACTTTGTATCAATAATATGTTTTTCTTTAATGGTTCTCAGGGATCATATCAACTTACCGAATTTGTGTCTCGGCATAGCGTGGTGTTTACGAGTAGGGTGGTGATTCATAGGGGGTATAAGTTGTTCGGTTGTGGCAGTTCTTGTTCTGAGAAAGTTGAAGCCGTGGTTTCGGTTTGCCACGGTTTTTATGAGAAGGGTGTATTCAGAAGTTGTTCGAGGAGCTGGCAAAGCTAGTCACTCCCTGTTCTGATTTGAGTGCAAGAGATGGTGGTGAGTATAGACAGACAAAAGAGAGCCCTGCCCAGAATTCCATTCAGCCGAGAAAGATGTTGGGATTTACAACCTGATATATGGTTCTAGTGCTGTTAACCAAACCAATCCAAACTTAGAAGCTGGATCAAACCTCATGGTTTGGATTGAGTTTTAGTTAAAAAAATAATCAAACGGGAGAAGAAAAATTGGTTTGGTTCGAGGTTTAAACCAAAATAAAAATAAAAAATGGATCGAGCCAAATTGGTTATTAATATAATTTTTTAGTGAGTTATTTATATAATTATGATATATAATTTTATCATTTAATTATGCTTAAATAAATAAGATTAAAATCTTCAGAAAATACTGTAATATCATTTTTACAGGTATTCTTTTTCACATAGAATATTTGTTCTATTGATTATAGAGATTAAGAAAATATGTGGTTAAAATTAATAATATTCCGTGTTTAATTTAATTATTAGAGAGTATTATTTACGCTCCAAAAATATTTATAACAATCCACATTGTATATTTAATTTATTACTTAAAAACATTATCATTGCCATCACTTATCTGATATAAAATGTTGATTTGTCTTAAAAAAAAAACTCGAATGCAAAATTTTCTATGCCAACGACTATAAATTTAATATTTTAAAATTTTAGCAAATTTTTTTGTCATATATAAATACATATAACCTAAAATTGTCGTATATATTTTTTAAATAGCCATAATTCTTATTGTAACCTAAAATTGTCATATAATTCTTATTATATTAGCTCAATATATTCACGACACACACAACGCGTATGCCTCGGTGGCTAGTATAAATAAATATAACCTAAAACAAAAAATCTAAATGCCATAATCATGTGTTTTAACAACCAAAAGTGTCATATATACAAAAAATTAGACCCGTTTTTTATTATGTAAATAAATATAACATAAAATAATCCAACCAATTATGTATTATCCTAAGATTTAATTGGAGGTACAAATATTTAGTTTAATAATATTTAGAATAAAAAATGATATTTTTTTATTTAATAAATATTTATAGCCTCCTAATATAGTTAATTATTCGACGAAGAAGCCACGTGAATATTTATGTTGTAATAAGTAACAATTAGCAGAATCAGCTATGGAAGGGCTGGAAAAGCTGGAGAAAGTGCAGGCCATTCATTTGCTGCGATCGATTGGGATCTCCGACGCGAACCCCCACTCCCTCCGCTTCCTCGGTGATTTTGCGCTCCTTCTTGTAATCACTCCTCAACTTTAATCGTAGAATTATTTTGAATTTCATATGTTTACCGACTGTACGCCATTATTCCGAATCAAGTTAAATATTTCATTTTTGTCGTTACTTTGTTTCCTCTACGTTTGTGTGTCTATGTTTTTTTTTTTGAAGTTCTGTAAATAAGTTTAACTGTTTCAGGGAGTGATTGCAATCGCTATGGTTCTTTGGTTTTGGATTTTTTTTTAAAAAAAAATCAGTGTTTTTTTAAACTTAGCTTCTGCTTAACTTATGCGGACGCGGATTATTCTTTTAAAAAGTGATTCTGAGTCACAAATACCAGCCACTTTTGATTTTTTATTTTTTGTAATCTATAAATTTAATTATTTCTACAAACATAAGCTTTTGCAAATACTTCCTTGGCTTCTTTGTATGATTTTGTTTATTTCTTTCCATCTCTTTGATTTGGTTCCAATCTGCTGAAGTTGGAAAATTACGATGGACTGGACCTTACCTCCAAGTGCCAGTTGATTTTGGAAAATATGTCAAAGGTTTGCAAATTGTTGATCATTTTTCTCTTTGTTCCTAGCAATTCACGAGGTGGGGAATGTGACGTTTTTTTTTATCCCAGATATCTGCTGCATTATCTGGAGAGGAAGGTATCTTGCATATATTCTGGCACCGGTGATTGTGATTGTCTTCCTGCGATCAAGTGAATTGCAAGTTTTATGTTGTCTAGTTGCTCATTTGCTGATTTTAACAATTGTTGTGAATGAAAAATGTTCTTGGATTGAATTACATAAGTGCCCATGTTTTATGGTGTGAAATGCATATGGAATCACATAATTTTAGTTATATTATATGCTGCTTCTTATGAAAACTAAACCTCCCCGACTCTGAATGGAGCAGGTGGCATCTGACTCAGTTAAATAACCGAAATTCTGATGAAGCTTTGATTCCTTCATCCTTGTGTTGTCATCGTATTATTGCCACCACCTTCTCTTTCTGGTTGGTGCAAATTCATGTTTTCCTCTGCTAACCCGTGCGAAGTTTTAGAATCCCATAAATTCATTATTTATCTTTACAAAAAAGGGACTTTGGAGCATAAACGTTGGTGATCTCAATCTAAGTCATTTTCATTACCTATTTATGGGCAGATTTGGGATGTTGAGAGTTCCATGGAGACAGTTAATTCTAAGATTGGATTCTAAGTCATTTTCTTGCCTAGTTATGGGCAGATTTCGGGTATTCTAAGATTAGAAACATATTTTACAATTTTGAGTCAAGGTTCTTCTAACATTGAAGCTTTTCAGGTGGCCACCAAATTGAGAATGCTGTGCGATTTTATCATGATGATAAAGCAAATCTGTGCTCTGTGTGGAGTGTCTATGATGATGTTGCTATGGTTGGGCTGGATGCAATGAAACGTTCAAATTCTTCGCTAGAAGATTTTGTGAGTAACTATTTTTGAATAATCTGGGTGATTGATGACTTTTTCCCCAGCTTTCTTCTTCTATAGAAATTTTTGTTGGCTATCTTTTCTTAACTAAATTGCAGTTCTCATTTTTGGCCATTTTGTTGAGCTGGTAGAACAATGATCTAGATGTAAGCAAAATGCAAATGTCAAAATCTTGATAATGTCATTAATCATGCTTTCCTTTGTACTCATTGGATATAGGATCTTATGATCAAATTCACTATAATTTATATATAAATCTTTGTCGCTAAACCCATGTCCAGGAAAATTGCTGTAATGTTCATGTTTAATTGTTTGAAGTCAACAGTGCAGGTCATATTTTATGTTTCACACAATGGAAGCAAATGAGCCACAATCAATTTTCAGATACTTACCTTTTCTTTCATTCACAGAAAGTTATATTTATCAGGTGAGTTATCCTACTTGTCAGTTAGTCTGTATTACTGACAAACAGGACTCAAGGGATTTTTTATTAAATATGTACATTTGTATAACATCAGTAATTCTTTGGTATCCTAATTTTCAAATGGTACTTGTAATACAGTTGGATGGTTTAAATTTGTATAACATCAGTAATTCCTTCTGTGATGAAGGATTAGTTATGGTCTTTTATTTCATTCTTGTATCCTAATTTTTTAATGGCACTTGTGATACAGTTGGATGGTTTAAATGAGAAATTGCTGCTGTTGTCAAACCATGAAATTCCAATAATGGGCCCAGAGTTTGAGGTGAGTGCTTGCTAGAGCTTGAAATAATATTGTGTAGAACTATCTTAAGCTCCAAATCAGTATCTTGTTGACCTGGCCACTTGTTTATTGAAGTTCAGGTACTTTGTCGAAACCTGGATGGTGAGAAATCTGTAATAAGAAGGTTTCGTAAGGAACCTTTTAGACCACTCTGTCTTGTACTTGAACGCCATGGGCTTTTGACTGAAAGGTTCAGCATTGTATTTGTCATTCATTTTATATTTTCACTCTCTCTTTTTCTCTTTTAAGAGGAAAATTTAGCTTTTGAAGCATGTCATCTAAATCTGCATTTGAATTTTCTCCATGTATAATCAAGAATCAAAGAAGAGTTGAAGTGCGGTGAAGAATATTGGGCTCTTGAAAGAAAGCTTTGTGGTTCCCTGGTGAGCAACAAAAAGGTATGTCTGAAGTTTCTTCCTTTTAAAAAACAAATTCATCAGCAAAAGTAGATTGCATATTGTAGCATGTAGATTGGACTTATCCAACAGAATATTTATGTTCTAAATTTGTTATATCCATCACATGTATGAGTGTTGTTCTGTTGTATATGACTGTTTCTGAGTAGACATAATTTTAGCAGATATCCATTGAAGACGTTACCAGAGCAATCCATCTGAAATCCTTCGATTATCGAGTGCTGAACCTTCTATTGTATCAGTTAAGAGTGGCAATGGTATCTCGATTTCACAATTGCAAATGCCTATTTGCGACCAAATTTTTACTTGGCTTTACAACAATTTTCCTTCAATTTTATGTGATGCTACCTTTTGAACATCCCCTTGCAACTAGACCTACCGATTTACCTGAATTTAGTAGAAAACACAAGATTTGTAAATCATATATTCTTTGGTGACATTGCTGCACAAACTGAGTCTATACTTTGAACACTTTGATTGTATCTCTTTCGAACCTCGTGTGGTTCACTAGGATTTTTCTTTGAAGCTTTGTAGGTAAATGAAGCACATATGGCATTTCTCTCAGTTTCCGAATTGCTTGTGGAGATATCAGATGACCTGTAAGTGATTTCTTCTTATCTATGTTATTTTTATATCTGTTTTAAATAAGATAACGTTTTTGCCATTTAATTATGCATGTGGGAAGCATAAATTTACTTTTTTCATGATGGATAAGAAATACTGCCTCAGGTTTGATTATGAGGTGAGGCCAGTCTTCTGTTTTGCTCATTTTGCCTTTCCATTTCTTGTTTTCACCGTGAAAATTCTTTGAAAGTTGGTATATTCATTTGGTTTCTGTATAGGATGATGTAGCAGAGAATCATTTCAACATTCTGCGAATGTATGTCAGATATTATGGAGCTTCTGCTGCACCAATCAAGCTTGTGAGTGTTGATAATTTGCTTATCTATTCAATGTTATGATGTTGACTTTGAGTTTTTCTTCTCCTGATAAACGATGATAGAAACATATAAACATTGTGCTAAAAGAAATTTCCATAGGCAAAATTTGTAACGGAGCTAGAAGAGAAGTATGATCAGTTGTTAAAAGCATTGGGTTCTGAACTGTGCACGAAGTACCAGAAAAGATGCGAAGAAGCCACTAAAGAAGGTATAAAAGCTAAAGACCCACTGAACTTGGTTTCAACCTTTTAATTATGGCTACCAAGCTCGAGTATATAAATTACACATCATTGAGTGAAATTGCATGTTCTTTTCATCCTTCGTAGGGTGTTGAGCTTTCCATTCTACAGTAATTGGTTTCACTGTTCATTCCAGCGTTGAAAAATCAGAATATTTCTCTCTTTTGTATGCACCGTACCACATTGTCTACCTTTTCGATGTTGATACAAAGTGATTCTTCTAGAAATGTAGGAAACAAAGTTACAACACCCCCTCAAGCATGGGGTGAAAAATGCTATTTCCCTAAGCCCCTTCGTGTCATTTACTCCATCAAATGTGTTTCCCCTGCAATTTTATGCTGCATTCGTTTCAATTCTTCAGGTGGGAAGACTTGTGGACCTCCTCTTGGAACATGGCATATACCACCAGTGATTGAAGATGAGGCTCGCTATCGAACTGCGATTTCTACCATTTCTGGAATGAAAGTTGGCGGGCTTCTATCTTCCGGCAACAACGGTTGATGAGTCCAGTGTGTACTCCATCTGACTTGGTTCCCACAAATTGGATATGTTCTGGTTGCTGAGTTGTACCAAACATTGGTCCGTCCTAATGGATGGTTTGAAATTATAGACATAACCTCCCAAGATGACTTCTTTTGTGACGCCAAACATGAATGTCGATAAAAGGTAGTGTAATGTGTGAAAGAAAAACGTATAATTTGAGATGGATTTGTTAGTTCGAGACGACCAGGCGGAATTTGAGGTATTTGATTCTTCAAAAAATGATTTTGAGTAGTTTTCTTCGGTATTTCAACGAAAATGGTTGAATTTCGAGGGGCAAGCAAACTCCTTTGCAGATTGCATCTCAAATTCTTAAGAACGGACGGTTTTGTCGTTAATGTAATGTAATATAACTACAAGAAAAAGATCAAAAAGCACATCTTTTCCGGTTTAGAACAAGCTTTCAGAAAGCACGAAACATGAGAAAACATTGAGGTAAGTCGAACTTAAATAATGATTAATCATTATGGAAGCATTTTTTTAGTTTTTTAACATTATTTTAGCTAGTTCGGTAAAATAATATAAATATAATAAGTTCAAGACCAAATGAATAAATTTATACTCGTATTCCATGATCTTTTTCTGGAGAAGAATTGCATATTGTTAAATAACATAAAATAATTATATTCTTATAATTTCAATGCTAAAACTAAAAAACTCAACACTTCCATGCTCAAGTCAAATATGCACTTTACTATTTTTTCCCATTTTCATCGTGTGTAATCTCGCTATTCAGAGTATCTAGAATAGTGGTTTAAAGTTTAAACCCTATCAGGTTTTGCCCTTTCTCGGGAGATTCCACCAGATCACATCCATATTTTGACATTAAAGAAAGCTAAGGCAAGAAGTTATAAACTATATCTTATTCCATTGTAGCAAATTAATAGTTAGTATATAACATTGACAGCATACAAGTCAAATCCCATACATATTATAACTTAAAAAGCTTGCATACCACATAATATGTTACTTCATAACCACAATAACTTTAAGGAGATTGAGGCCAATCATACCCAGCATCTACAGCATTAACATCATCATAAAACCACATTTCAACATCATCGATCGGATTTTCGTCTTCCCAAAAATCATCCAACATCTCCGCATAATCGTCATCCATATCTCCGGCCACGAAATCCCATGCCAAATAACCGGAAGAGCCCGAGTAATCGGAGCAATTATCCCACCCATTCATATCATAACAATCTACGACAAGGGGTCCGATCACCTTAAGTTTAGGAAATCTTTTCACAAACTTCTCTTCCAAATTTACATTCCAGCACCCCCGGACATCAAGTAACTCAAGATTCTTGCAGTTCTCAATAACCTTGATTATACTGGATGTATCAACGAGCAAGTAGGCGATCTCGAGATGCTTGAGTCTTGGCATTGTGGATGCGATGGCAAGGGCCTCGTCATCTTGTGAAAGCTTGCCGATCACCTCCAATGGGTGCATTATTCTCCGCAAACTAGTAAGAAATTTACAGTGCTTCCCTACTGCTTCAAGGGCTCGAGCTCCGATGTTGATGCAGTAGCTCAAATCTAAAACCGTAATAAGTGATAACTTCGCAGCAGCTTTTTCCATTATTGCGTTGTTTATTTCACATCTTGGCAATCGTAAAGTTCCGAGAGCTTGTGCACTTGAAACCAAGATGAATCAATTAAGAATAATTCGACACACGAAAGAAATTAGAACACTTACAATTAGTGATTGCACATTAAATTCAATCCTTCTTGAGAAACTTAACTTTAAACCTAAAAAGCACTGACACCATTGAAATATATAAATAACAATCAAGAATTACTAAAGGTGTTGTATTTTCTGCCAATATATATGGCAAGAAGAACCCCTAGTTTCTCATAATTCTAAACAAAAATGGAAACCAGAAACAAGAAAAATGGAAAGTGATGATCAGAAATCACATTTAAAACGCGACACTTACTGATTTGCTATGAACAAGATGCTTTGATCGCTGGCAAGACCAGAAATACTAAGTTTTTGGAGTGAACCACCACTTCTAGCGATCAACATTCGAAGCATTCTGTCGACAATTTCGGGTTTGGCATTTCTGCTCCATTCCTCAATGTCTATCTCTTGCCAACAATAAGGCCCTGACACTGCTCTTCCCCATGACTTACAAACCCTCGGTGCCACCGTAAGCACCTCGCGAAGTGAAAGATTCTTGAATATTAGACCAAGTGCATCAGGTATTAATTCGTCCCATTTTCGAAAATCACCTTCCTCATCCATTTATCTTCAATTTTAACTTCACCAAGTAAATAACCTATAGTAAGAAGAATTGGATACCAAAACTATAATTAACTGACATCAAGAAATGTTTTGTAAGTGGACTGCTAAGACTGAATGAGAACGCACTTTGAAACTTGAAAGGAAGTATCTTTAATTCCAAACATAAAGCTCAAGTAGCATGATACATAAACCATACATAAATTTCCTCCACCATCCACTAATCGCTAGTATAAGAAGTGTATGACACCATTTTCAGAAGAAACAATCTCCGAATGATAAAAAAAATGACTTTGGATCATGAAATATTAAAACTTCTTCAGAAAAATGTTGAAAAGCAGACCTACAAAATCAAAGGTGAAAAGGTAGAGAAAGTGGAAAAGGATGAAAAGCATACACATTTGACAAGACCCATCCAAAGAAACTCACCAACTTGCAACAAATCCAAACCATGGCACCTATTTATTGGCAATTTTTAAACAAATTTTTTTTACCCAAATCAGAAATGCACGAGATTTACAGCACAATTAAGCTAAAAACGGCAAAATAAAACAGGCCCACATTACACACAGCACTGAAAATCAAGAAATGTTTAGATCAACAAAGCTAGATATCAAAAAACACAGCTACCATCCAACTCACAGAACAAACAGAAGCTAAAAATCCAAACTTTCTTCTTCCACACAAATGGAAAATGAAATTTACCTCAGCAAACGCAAAAAGACAGCCAAGAAACCAATTTGAAGAGACAGTTAACAAAAATTAACTCAACACATTAGATTTACATGCAGCGCAAAGAAAAATATCAAAGAAAGAATGTCTCATTCCACCAAAAACAACAAAAGGAAACGAAAACGTGACATGAGAGAGAACATAACCCTATCTTTTTTCCTCGTACACTTGGATCTATGAAAACACGGCGGGTTATCCGCCTGAAATGAAGGGTCCTCAATAATTCTCTCCCTTCCCTCACGGAGATGGAGAGAATAAGTGAAAAAGTGAAAATAAAACAGCAGAAGAAAACAAGAAGAGAAGCGAAAGCAAATATCGTTCGTATCTCGTGTCTGTATGTGGTGAATTGATGAAAGATTTCAAGATTCTTTTGTTTTTTTTGTAAAAAAATTGAACAGATGAAAGATTTCAAGATTCTTTTAAAAAAAAATCAACTTTTTCTTACTGAAAAGTAAAACAAGAAAGCCATATTTATATTTATGGGTAGAATTGATTGCTGATGAAGATTTTAGTGGGTACACATTTTGCTATCAGACATTTTTAATGAAATCTCAACGCCTACTTTGTGTGTCGATCAATACACTGAAACCAGCCGTAGATCTCTATGGAACCTAAATTACAGAAAAATCAGGAAGAAATAATCAGCATTGTTGAATTTGAATTGTATCCACGATTTTCTTTAACAATATCGTAGCGGATTTGAGTTTAGACTTAAGCTAGTCTACATTATATTTAATTATTTAATCTAAGTAACACAAAATAAATCAAGCAAGATATTTGATTTAATCTAAATTAATGTAATAAATAGATTTGATTTTAAAATAAAGAAGTTGAGAGAATCAAACCAGTCTTTCTTAAAACATCGACTTAACAGTTTAGAGATCATAATTAAATTTACGCTATTTTTGTTTAATTTTTTAACATAACAATTGAGATAGCAACAACATGTACTTTTCTTAAACAAAACTGATTATTTGAGCAACATATAAATATTCGAAGTGCAAGAAATGCTCAAGCTGATGCAGCGAAAATATGTGCATGAGAATTTATGGGAATGCAATTGTGAAAAATTAATAAACAAAAGTGAAAAGCAGAATGCAAACTAGACACAAGGATTTTCCCATGGAGATTCGAAGACATAAATCTTTCTACGTCTTTCGTTCTCATTTTTCAAAAAAGATTATGCTAGAAGTTCGATATTTTATATATAATCTTTTTGTACAGACCTAAATTAGATGATGTCATACTATCAATCGGAGACTTCTTAGCAATAACTTTACTCAACATTTTTTACAAGTCAAAAAATCATATACAATACACTTCACATCTCAACAAATCAACATCGTGAACAACTTATGTCCTGGCGACACACATGCTGCAATGGTCTGGGCAAAGAGTCAAGATCCCGTGAGGGTGAGCTAACCCCAAAAACCAGTCCTAAGTTCGGATTGCAGGCTGCAACTCGCCTGCATGTAGCCGGAATCGCTAGTAACCGCCGATCAATCATACGACGATGAATTCATTCCAGGTCCTTGTACACACCGCCCGTCACACTATGATTTGAAAAGAAAAAAGATTGACAGTACAATAAATGTAACCATCGCATGAGACGTTACGATTTCTTGAACAAATATGATGGAAACTTGAAGTGGTGCCTCGAGTGATCTCCTTGAATGAGCTGTAAACGAAGAACTTTGAATACGAGCTTTAATGATGAAAATGTTGCATAATTACGATGTCCTTAACGAATCCTTCGCTTCATATTTATAGAATAAAAAAAATCCAACAGTCATAAAATCTTTAAGTTCGATTTCGTATAAATATTATGCGACATTTGTTTGTTTTATTAGCTCTTATGCTATCATATACTTATGTGACAACTGTTTTGTTCTATATTGTAACCATATTCTTAAGGGAAAGTTGGTGAAAAATTCCTCAATCAAAACATTTCTTTGGATTCACTCCTTACTCACAAAATTGTGACACTATGTCATACAAAATGTGGTACACTTCATGTGAAAAATGTGGTACAAAAAAAGTACCCAAGGACTGAACACAATAAAAATCGACGGCTAAGGCCAATTTCCCGTATTCTTAAATGCACTGTCGAAAATAGTATGAGATCATTTAATACAACTCTGAAATCTGCTTACATACTATTTTTGTCTCTTAAAAGACTACTAAAATATCTCGGATTGATAAATAACTCTCCAGTTTTTGATCGATTGAAACTCTTTAATCAAAAGTGATGTGATGACTTGTATACATAGAATCTGCCGAGCCGAAGATCTTCCGAAAGCTTGAGCAAGATCGATTATTAAGTGAATGAGTTCTTTGAGATTTTTAGAACTGATCCAATCTGCTTTGTCATACCAAAACTGATATCAGCCGATCACAATGATCAACAAGCTACCACGACATATGCTAATGTCGCAATATATTCTTCACATACTTGGGAATAATCAAATCCAAAGACAATGTTTATTTTAGAGAAAATTAATTTCTGAATTAATTATTAGATTATCTTTGGAACTGATTAATCTATTTTAATGAAACAATAAAGTATATATTGTTCAAAACAAGTTGAATAAAACTCATAAAAGAAACTACTCCATCCGTCCCATTCATTTAGGCATATGTATGTTTTCACACAAATAAAAAAAATAAGAAAAATAATACTAAATATAGAAACTTAACTTTATAATTAGGATGGATTTAAAAAAAAAAAGTCAGCCTAAATAAATGATAAGTAAGTCTCTTGATGGTCTCACGAATATTTATCTGTGAGACGGGTCAATTCTACCGATATTCACAATAAAAAGTAATACTCTTAGCATAAAAAATAATATTTTTTCATGGATGACCCAAATAATAGATCCGTCTCACAAAATACAACCCATGAGACCGTCTCACACAAATTTTTGTCATGAATGATAGGGATGAAGTAATAAAATCTCAACATTGTAGCATCAAGTCTCTTGAAAATCAAATCTTGAATGCCTTGAAAATCTTGGGAAATCTTTGCTCAATATTAACTTCTCCACATTAAAATATTCTCACACATTAAAATACCAACCGTTTGTTTGAATAAAATGTGACTGCAGCTATAAATGATTTTTTCACCTGGAAAACTAAATCATTCTTTGTATGATGTCATCAATAAATTTTAAAAAAAAAATTGTTTCTCAAAGTTAGATACATAAATTATATATGTAATTGCTTTAAGAAAAAATTTTGATGGTAAATCAAGCTCTTCGTATCATCTGTTATGTATATATATTAAAGGTAGGACAAAATTTCATGTCAGACAGTCTTACAAATTTATATTTATGAGACAGATCGATATGATTCATATTTGCAGTATGAATTTCATAATATTCGTGTATTATTTTACACACACGTAAATCTGTCTCCGACCGCTAATTTATGTTATAGAGCAAGAAACGATTTATACAATGACCACCACACATTTTAACCCTCAACTGTTAATTAAAGCAGCTAAGACAAATACTTGATTTTAAATTATCTAAAAATAATTCATTCATTTATTTATTTTAATTTCTTTATAACACAAAAGCTTCCAATAATAATTTCTCCTCATTCTCGTTTAGGTTAAAAAATATTAAAATATTAAATTATCGTAAAATAAGTAAATATTTATTCAATATTTTATACAATTTTTTTTGTTTGAAATAAACTATTTTATACATGTTGTATGTACATTTGTGCTAAAGTGAGATTATACTTAACCATCACAATCTACGCCTACAGGGAATCAAATAATTTTAATTCCCATGAATATATAATTTTTCTTATTTAATTAAATATATATTATAAAAATAAATTAATTATAATCATAATTAATAGGCCATTGGGTTGGTATACGTCACTGTCTGGCTCCAATATTTTGCGTGAATTTTATTTTACTTGAACCAAAACTTTGGTCTTCGCATTAAATGAGGGCTCACCCATGGAAACCTCCTGTCTTTCCAAACGATTCTCATATTACATGTTCTTTGGGGATAAAAACTTAGTATTTTTTTATTTAAAAAAAAAAATCAACTTATCTTCTTTTGATTATTTTTTTGAAAAAAACTATTTTTTTTGACGTGTAAAAATAACCGCCTTAAAATTTAGCTAATTACTTCTATTAAGATAAACTTGAAATTCACTCATATGAGCCGAAAATTAATTAATTGAGATTTGGAAGCTACTGATAATCGGATTTATCCAAATAAACCAATTGATTTGTTATTGTGCATTTGAAATCATCATGTTCAAATATTTCGATCCGAATACAATATAAAAGAAAAGAGCACGCAAAGCTCGTGTCCAAGTTTTTGTAAATATTGATGTGCTAAAAATAATTTGAATATATTGATTTCATTTACTCTTCATTTATATATATGTGTATTTGACGGGTAATGACTCAATCTAATTATTCAATTTATTATTGAGGCCCAAATTAATTATAAAAGCTCAAGCCCACTATACACTCCAAAAAAAATTATAAATATGAGAGGATTCTCATTATTCAAGGGAGGATAATTTTATGCTTTTAAATTTTTTAGCTCTCAATTAACATCTTTAAATTGTTTTCTGACATGAGCGTCGGAGTCTCTACGCCGGACAAATCCTGGACGCCTCTGACGTTTTTTCGTGACGCAAGGTGATAACTCACAAAGATTTTTCTCCACTAGCTACTTGGACCGTTTACGAACCTACATAATAATTCGGATAATCAAAATTTTTGGCTACATCAATATTATTCCTGAAAATACTCTTTAATTGCAAAATTTTAATTTTGTTTAAAATGATAAATACCAAGTCGTACTGATATCCACTATTAACTTTGTTGGGCCGCCTTCACCTCTTCTTGGACAGCCATTATTATATTGGCTTTAGTTGGGCCTTACCACAACCATTACTTGTACTTGTGACCATGTTATCTCCCAATAATTTCAATTTATATCCAATTTTTAAATTAAAATTATCAACAAAATATCAATTAAATATAATTATTCTTTCTACCACACTTGTTTTGTGATCCAATGGTCTCTTTTCCACCTACTGGTTTCGGTATAACTTGATCATTTCTGTTTACGTCCACCGAGCTCCATATCCAACTTCGGATCGAGCCCGATCTCGTGTGTTTCAGTTTGACGAGCTCGAGCACTACTTGTCATAGTCGAGTTCAAGCTCAACTCGTATACACTCTATCGGACTCATTCCCTAATTAACTTTCAAGTCCGTAATTCAGATATGTACCAATTGAGTTGAGCTGAACTAGTTTCGAGATGAGTCGGGTTGAACAACTTTGTTTACCTATACGCACTCCAACTTAATCAACTAATTTCATGTTACAATGATTGAAGTATTATGCTTTCTGATAAGTTAAAATTAATAAAATAAACTTTATTTAGTTGAAATGTACCTCCATATCAAGTGGGAAAAAGTTTAAAACTATAATCCCACAAGTAAAACCAATATACAATATTTGTACTGTTTCTATTTTTACTTGATTATGAAACAAAAAATCTTATGTAAAATGATATAAATTTTTTTACCCGATTTAGTTTATGTCGTCGTTGGTTTGTTAGTAACTCACGATCTTGGTCACATAAAAGCACGTATTGGATATTTATCCAGAATTACTATATACAATGTATGTATCTAACAAGGTTAAAACAATGAGTTAGTAACATATCAATAACAATGATGACTAAATCAAGTAAAAAATCGTATGAGACATCATGTTGGTACAAAGTAAATAAGCGATATTAGAACTGAAATGTACAAAGAGTAACTCGCAATATTTTTTCATTGATTGGCTCTTATTGAAAATCTCATGAGACGATCTGATATGAATTTTTGTGTTTCGAAATAAAACGATAAACCATTTCATGAAGTAACTCAAGTCATTAAAAAACTTCAACCCACCATTTTCATCCGCCCAATTTCCAACAATACTATCTCGAAGAACACATTCAATTAATATATTAAATTAAATTTATAGTCCCACGAAAATATTAATTTGTCCCATACACCAAAGTTTGTGAATCATGTGTTGGAATAGTGATTGAAACTTGAAAGCACCTTTTGGTGGACTTGTCACACTTTTCTATGTTGGAACTGTAGCAATCACTTTAATATGCCTCAACTTATTCATGAAATTACAGCCTTTTCCACACAGGAAAAAAAAATTAGTAACAATAATAATCAACCGAAACGGAATCCATTGTCCCTCTCCTCGCTACCGAAGAAAAAAAGGGAACTAAAAGTGTCTTTATTACCTCAATTGGCCGTGATTTTGGGTGGCTAAAGTAGGGTTCTTCAATCACCGTAGAGTTTGAGTTGAGTTGGTTTGGTTCGGTTTGGTTCGGTTCGGTTTTGTATAAAAATTCCGAATAAACCGTATCATATTGGAACAAATCTAAGTCATGATTTTTTATTGATAAATTTAATTTGATTTGGTTTGGTATAGTTTGGATGATTCAATTAAATTTTGAGTTTCATAATAAATTATTACATGAAATATCGCGATTCAGAAAAATTAGCAATTGATAATTGATAGAAATTGAGTGGAAATTGTATTTAATAACGAAATATAATGATTATAAGTAAAATACTATAAATAAAAATAATTATACTAAGTTACGAAATTTTGTAAATTATAAAAAAAACACATAAATTTTTAAGGGTGTGTTTATATTTATTTGAGCTAAAATCTTCAATCAATAAATTATCGATATAATTGTATTGTTACAATGTTCGCTGATAATATTATACAAACTAAAAATCAATCAATATACTTTTATATATCCAAGAAAAATCACACAAAATTTACAAAAACTATTAAATAATTTTTTTATTAGTGTAATCGGTTAGGATTGATTTGGTTCGATTTATTGTTTTAACAAAAACTTGAATCAAACCAAGTGAGATTAATTTTCAAAAATAATTTTCCCGAGTAGCATGTGGGTATGAAAAGCATCTGATGATGTCCGGGATAGATTAAGTGACCTTGAGTGGACAATCTACCGAACAAAGAAGAGTACTTTCTCAGTAAATAATGACTCGAGCCCTTTCCAGGATATCAACATCATTTCTTGATAATTTAACATGAGCTCGGGATTTCGATTTTCAGTTGTTGGTTAACATATTAAGATCGGAATAACTTGATAATTACTAGCGACGAGAGCACACAGTTGCGACATTTCCCGCACGATAACATAATTTAATTTTAGAAGTATAGGAAAGAAAAATGTTTTTACGGCACTGTCGACTATTATAAATACTACCTATATTTTGTAAATTAAATTTAAATGAGCGTTTTTAAAGAAAAAAAGTACACAAAAAATAATATCATGTGATTTATCCCTCTTCGAATCTAGCCCACCTAGTCTTCTTACCGTTAAGGGGGGCAGGTTTTCTAGTGCCGCGACAAATTAATTTTTAATTTTTTTACACCAATTAATAATATATATATATATAGATATAAGACTGGGGTTTTTGAATATTAATTAAAGTTCTATAAAATGAAAAGTTCAAAATGATGAATAAATCCTGACAATATAGTTGTATTTGTGTTCGGTTCCTATCACATCAAATATTTTTTGCAAAATTTTATTCACATAAAAAATGTTTATGCACTAGTTGCGCCCCAATTGTTTTCTCATATCAAATTCGGTACAAAAATTGAAAATATGATATTAATATATGATATTTGATAACAAATATTCTTGATCTAACAATAATATATTATTTTTGAGTACTCAAACATGTATAACAAGTATTGATATTAATGATAAGTCTTTTCTCATGTGAAAATCAGTACAAAACATTAAAATATTTTAATGACAATAATACATGATAGTCAAGTACAAAATATTTTATATGTGATTTTTGAGTAACCAAACATATGTAACAAATATTAAAATTAATTACTCATACATTTATCGGATGAAAATTGATACAAAATATTTAAAATATGATACTAATATATGATATTTCAATATCATTTTTTTTAGATATGATACTAATATATGATATTTGAGCACATAAACAAGTGTAACAAATGTTGATATTAATATAATTGTTCCAGTTTTATATTCAAAATTTTATCTTATATATCATATTTAAAACAGTTAATACTCAAATATCATATATTAGTTCCAGATTTTTCATATTTTGTATCGAATTTCATCCGGAAAAAAACATATATGGGCTCAGGAAGTGCAAAAATCTTTTTTGTGTGAATCAAAGACGAGAGAAAAAGTTTTGATATAACATAGCCAAATACAAATACAACTATGGTGGTAAAAATTTATAAGCAAATCTCCCTCAAAATATCATTATCAGGTCCCATGTTCCTTTCATTAATTATAACAGCAAAGGACTTGTATTTCTGTATCATCAGTGGTCATCGCTAACCTTTTCCTGCCAAACAAGCCTTTCAAAAAACACATGCAAATTCAGAACGCCACGCCACGCCCCACCCAACCCATACTAAAAATATCTCTCTTTTTTTTTCCCCACATTTTCAATTTTTTAAGCCTTGTAAAATTCTTATCAATACGAAATCGAGTCGATTCGAGTCAAATCCGTGATAGAGTAACTCTCCTGAGTTTGAATAGTTCTAACTATAATTCCACAACCGATGATTTTGGTTCCAAGATCGAATTGTTTGAATTCGAGGTTTTGATATGGTTTGAATCCATTTTAATTGGAATTTAATCACACCATTCGTAAGTGAGCAAACCAATTAATAATAGTTATTTATAAAATTATTACTCAATATTGTCAATTTTTAATTTTTGTAGAGAAAACTGTACACTTTGCGATTTTAGTCTTTCACGTCGTCAAATTTTAATTTTAGTATGTTATCTTTGTTTTTGAAAATTTTAATCATATTTCAATGGGATTGTCGATGTGAAATTACACAGGTCGGCAGTTGTATAGTATGATATTGAACAAATTAAATTACTTTCTATTATGTAAAATATATAACATTTTATGTCAAAATAATTATTATTTCACTATATGTATAAACTGGATCGATCTATCTCATAGATTTAGTTACGTGAGATCATTTCATGTGAAACATACTATTCATCTGAATAAATCTTTGTCCACTAAATCCTTGGACCAATTAATGAAATTAACTATAAAAATAAAAATAAAAAACATACACATTTTAATTAAATGAAAATGTAAATGGTTATTAATAATGTGACAACGAAGCTCATGAATATTTGAATAATAAGATATTTGATTGTGAAATACGAAATATTTTAAGATTGAGATATTTGATTGAATGACGCTAGGATGACAACGGAGTAGGACATGAGCGAGTTTGTCATTCACATCCATGCTCCTTGGCCGTTTCTTTTGGATTCTCCTACTTCAAAAATAATAATGTGGCGGTTTCATGGAAATTCCTAAACCCTAACTTATTATTTCTATTATTATTAATAATATTATTATTGAGGTTGGTTCGAGGAAAAGAGTATTTCCAAGGATTCAAAAAATATTTGAATCTTAATCCTAAAATCAGTCCCTAAAACCGTCTTTTTTGGGTTTCTCTACCAAAAAAATTGTCATCTTTAAACAATGTAGATTTTTAAGTCTACGTGAAATTTGAGAAAAATATTTGAATTATCGTATATTTATACGGTAATTCCCCTTGTGTGTGTGATATCTCAAGCAAAGATTGTGGACAACCGGATACGACACAAGAGACAATAGGATGGAATGAACCTCAAGATTCCGAGTGGATAACATAGAAAAGACATCAAAGGCAGGAAAAAAATGCAACAATAATTATGTAATAATAATAAATAACAATGTAATAATGATGATTTAAAAATAGCAAAATCAGTTAATTATTATTAATAATAATATTATTATTGTTGTTGTTTTTGTGAATTATTTATTGAAATTACAGCCAAAATCAGTCTGAGAAAATCAGTAAATAAATAGCTTCTGCACCAATCTGTGTACTTTTCGATGTTCACAAAATAAAATAAAATAAAACATAAAGTACTAAATTAGTAAATCCCCACATTAAATATGGACTGTCCCTCATAAAATCTCAGGGACGCTACAGTGATCTGATATTGATAGTACGCTATTATCAAGAAAAGTTTTATATTCCCCCTTTAAATATATTAATAAATAAATTCCAATCCTTTTTACAAAAAAAAATTAAAAAAAATCAAATCTTTTAGACAGCAATATATAATAATTTGGAATTTGATTCATCATGTTTTTTTTAAGGAATAAAATTATTCATCTCTATAATTTTTATAAAATATTTTATATAAAAATAACGAGATTATGATAAATCCAGTGAGATACATACATAAAATTTATCCAATTTAACAAATTTATCCAAATTTCAATCACGATAATCGTATTATTTTTTACGTCAAAATTACTGTAAAATTTTTTTATTTATTGAAATATAATTTTTTAAACAATTATACTAGTTGATTATGAATATAAACAAACCATCACCGACTTATAAATTCTATTATCCTAATTTTTTTTAAAAAAATCACTTTTATATGAAAAAAGCACAACGTGTGCTCATAATTTATGATTTGGGTGTTTAAGCAACAAATAATTCTTATGTTAAAAAACAAAAAAAAAATCTTTTTTTATCATTAAAAAAAGAAGACAAAAATTTCCAAGTTGTGCAGAGATGATGTACAGTGATCTAGCAATAATTACTCGTACAAGAAAAATTCACAATATCCCAACAACTCATTCAATTTCATGGCGATGGAGATTAATTCAATACAGACAAAAATATTATGAATCGGGTTTGAAGATTCAAGGGTTGTAAAAATGACCGTCGCATCTGCACTTCCACCCTAGTGGCTTGTAATTGGAGTACCTGTTTCCGGCGGACGAAGAGCCCGGGGAGTACTCGAAGTAATACAGAGGACTTGATTGGGAGGCGGAGACGGTTGTGCTCGGCTGGATTCCTTTGTGATTCGGCACCGTTGGCATCTGCACAGCCATGCATGGGTGGCATTGGTTGCACTTGTTGTGACAGCTCGGCGGTGTGGAACCCAACCTCGTCTTCTCCTCTTCCACCACAAGATTCTGCAGAGAAATTCAATATTAAACAAAATCAAACAATCCCATTCTCCCGCATTCACCATGTTCAAAAACAATGAAACCCAATAATTGTAACAATATTTCACGTAAATAAAAGCAGAAATCGGTGGAACAGTGAGAGAGGTTGCTTATGAAGAAAAGGGATAAAAATTCAACGTACGTACCTTGAAAGTGTCCGAAGGTTGCTTATAATTGAGGCAATATGTGGGATAAAGAAGAAAGAGATGGATAATAATTAATGGGATGAGGGAAGTCACAGCCATGGTAGCATTTTTTGTCTCAAGAAAATTCTGAGAAAATCAACAATAAAGAAAGGAAATAAAAAACAAGTAAAGAAAAAATAAAACTAGGTGGGGGTGCTAGGAAATTAAACAAAGATCGCAACTTGTGAAGCAAATCAATAACTTTACAATAATAATATAATAATAATAGTACTCCTACTCGGACGCAGAAGCAACAGAGGAATGAAAGGGGAAATAATAACAGTTTATTACAGAATTTGACTGTAAATTCGAAGGGAGCCGAGCTTTAATGGCGGTAAAAGGAGAGAGAGAGAGGCCGGAGTTGAAAATAACATGACGTAAAAAGGAAGAAGAAGAAGAAGAATGGGAAGGGCCCCGAGAGTCAGCTGAGGCTTGGCTTTACTAGCTGTGTGGAAAGTGAAATGTCCTTGTATAACAAAAATGGTGGGTGTGTCCTGTTGGGGGATATTGGATTTTTTTTCCCTTTCCTATTTTCTATTTTACAGCACACAAATATTCCATCTGACAATATATATATATATATAAAATCCCTTCGTGATTATTATTTCGTTCTCTTCACAAAAAATTATGTTATAATAGTGAATTAATATATTATACACAATCAGTTATAGAGGTGACTATATTAGCTACAAACTAGATCGTAAATGACCAATTAATCTTAATGGTGTAAATTAATCGAGTTATTCGAGCAAGTTGGAATGTTATTTGATTTGAATTTGAAATTAACGAATTCGTGCCAAATGCTAACATGTTCAGATATGTTTCAAATCAAAATTATATTATTAAAGAGATGTTCATGAACCTAATTCATTCTTGTTGAGTAGATCTTGTTGTCAGAATTGTTAATTCATGAAAGTCTTCATGATCTATTGTTAAGAATAATGAATCAGTATTTTCATTAACAACACTTAACCAACTGGCAACCAAATGCGGGCTACTTGTGAAGATAAAAGTACATCGAACTCATATGAAGTTTTACCATGAGCTAATTGAATCCATTGAGCAAATATGAGTTCGATCAAAATTTTCTTTCCTGGAGTACCAAAAACAAACATGACATCATTATGAACATAAAGTCTACGTGTATGAAATACCTAGAATTTTGTTTTCCTACTCATGGTGGTATCAAAACACCGTTATGTCGGGATATTTTATCTATATTTCCAAGAAACTCACGGTTCATAATAATAAAAAAAATAGGTTGATACATTAAATATCTTGTATCCAAAAAACATTTTACGTAACATATATGATGAATAAATAGAAGTTAATATGATTCCAATTGCCATTACAAAAGTAATTATTAGTTTTCTCATCAAAAAATATTTTGGACTAGTAAGTATTTCAAAAGATACTATTAATTCAACAATAAAACTATTCATACCTTGTAATGAATTCTATTATATAAAATATACATGCAAAAACTTATGTGAGACGGCCTCACGAGTCGTATTTTGTGAGACAGATATCTTATTTGGGTTATCCATGAAAAAATATTATTTTTTATAATAAGAATATTACTTTTTATTGTGAATATCGGTAGGGTTGACATGTCTCACAGATAAAGATTTGTGAGACCGTCTCACAAGAAACCTACTCAAATATATATCAAGACGTTGTGCTAGTGTGATCTGGAAACCTTAATAATATATTTTATATATGAAACATTGTGTGCTAAATATTTTCAATAGTTCATGATGTTTACTCAAAAAGCCAAAACCCTAACAAAATTGTAACTCTCACTCATTTTTCCAAATCACAAGCCGCCGTCGCTCATCTATTTCCCTTCAAGATTCATGTTCTTCTTTGGTTTAATCCCGACTCTTACTCTAACATCACCTAGTTCATTTGAATATCTTGCGTGCTCCATCAAATATCAAACACGACGTTGCAAACTACTAAGCTCCTGTGTAAGTTCCCCAACTCTACAAGTGGTATTAGCAGCCTGGTCCTCAGGTTTAAGATTTACTCAAACTAATTTATTTTTGAAAATTTCAGTACTCGGATATTAGAAAAATACAATTTTAGTCACTATACTTTACTACTAAAATGTTTTTGTTCCCTAAACGGCTAAACGTTCTAACTCAGCTCTTTCAGTTCATAAACATTTGGGAATTAAGAATTTCGATGTAATATAAGATTTTGAATATTATGGAGGATTAAATATGTTGAAAGGAATATTATTTGACATTTTGATTAATCACATTATACATTGCAACGACAAATAAATAGCCAACTTCAGTTATACTTTCACCTTCAAGACTAATCGTACACAGATATGACTCTCTACTTGTTAAATTGGTACACAAGTTAGCAATACTTCATGAGGAGGAAACACATGTTGGGTGGTCTAATGGAATGGCGAAATATATGCGGAAATTGTGGAGATTGAAGGTACCGAGCAAGATCTTAATTCACACGCGGTGTGCGATTAATAATGCATGACCAACTTGCACGTCTCTCTAGTGCAGCAAGAGGTGCCCAAGTCGACCCATTTTGTCCATGTCGTCTTTCTTTTGTAGAGGATAATTTTCATGCTTTTGTGAAATGTAAATGTGCGAGAGAGATGTAGAAAACTCCAGCAATTTGGTCACTACTTGCCACATTCAATGCAAGAAATTTTGCAGACTTATCTGTTGAGTTGTGTGTGGAACAGGGCACGATTGATGACCTCGCACCTTTTACTTTGTTATATTGGCGTAGATGGCTTGTTCGAAATCTGCTTGTGTTTGAAAATAGAAATACCGTGAAGCAATGGCAATCTGTGGGGAGACTTTTCCGAATCGTTCCCTTATTTTGGTGTTGGATTTGTTGGGCAAGGCGACGGTGGGACATTAATGTTTGGAATGGTTCCTTGTTTTCAAGGCTTATACTCCCCTCACCTTACAGAACTTTATGCTCTTTGGGAGGGCTGCTGTCTGACTCACCAGGCAACCATGGATTGTAGGAACTGACGCCTCTTTGGTGGTTAAAGCCGTGCATGATACCAAACCTTTTGCGTTTGAGGCCCAAATTGTGACGGAAATACGAAAAGATTGCTTCCGGGTTCGTGGCTCCATAATTCAACACTGCTGCAAATCATGTAGCACAGTTGTTAGCATCTCAGGATATTCAAGTCACTGCTTGTTATTTTGCCGAGTTGTTCGAATTGAGCGGAAGAACACCCAATTTTGGTGGTGTTTAAAATTGCATCGTGAAGCCTCATTTCTAGATTGTGCTTTATTTCTTTTGGCTACCTTCAAGCAAGAGGATTTTGAATATTTTGCTATTCTCTGTTGGGCAATCTGGCATGAAATTTGCAAGGAAGAAATTTACAATAAATATGGACGGATCTTATGCTATGATGGAAAATTTTCGAAAATACAGTTTGGTTGGTTCTTCTGGGAATAATGATGCTCAAATATTTATGGAAGATAAGTGGGTACCACCACTACCAAACTATTTTAGGTTGGATGTTGATGCAGGCTTTGATATTAGAAACAACAAATTTAGTGTTGAGGCGGTGGTGCGTAATACAATGGGACATGTTTGTGGTGTGCAAGCTAGCCCTATCAGATGTCCAGGTTCAATTACTTGTGCGGAGTTGATGGCAATCAGAAGCGGGATGAACTTATGTCTCCAGATTGAGCTATCAAATGTTTGTATATTTTCTGATTCATTGGAAGCTGTTAGGAGGGTCCTTTTATATGTAGAAGATCATGGATCTGCTGGGGTTTCTGTCTTGTAAATCCAATCAATGTTAGAGCTTCCAAATTTTCATTTCGTCAAACATGTGCGACGAAAGGCCGTCGAAGTGGCTCACATTTTAGTTCGCAAAGCTTTGTCTTGTAATAGCTCCATTAGTTGTGTTATTGACAATCTACTCTCGTTGCTTGTAAACATGGTATCTCTGAGACTTTCCGAATTAATGGTATTTTAGTTCATT
This sequence comes from Primulina tabacum, assembly GCF_025594145.1. Taxonomy (NCBI): domain Eukaryota; kingdom Viridiplantae; phylum Streptophyta; class Magnoliopsida; order Lamiales; family Gesneriaceae; genus Primulina; species Primulina tabacum. The sequence continues at coordinate 4,466,253 of NC_134550.1, read as the reverse complement.
AAAAAAAAAAAAAAACCGAAGCAAACTACTTTTGGCGACTACATAGCCACATGTAACATATCCAACGCCCCACACACACATTCCATCTATGGCTTCTTACTCCATGCTACTCTTCCCTCCAAATCTCTCCAACCCTCTCGGTCTCTACTCGAGAACCCGTCTTGCCTCCTCCTTCAAAGCCAACACCGCCGCCACTTCAAAAACTACCAGCTGCAGACCATTTTTAGTCGTCGCCTCAGCTTCATCTCGTGCACTTCAAGCTCTGATATTCGATTGCGACGGTGTGATACTTGAATCTGAACACCTCCACCGGCAGGCCTATAATGATGCCTTTGCATATTTTAATGTTCGCTGCCCATCTTCATCTTCCTCGGGTCCGCTCAATTGGAGCCTTGAATTTTATGACGAGTTGCAGAATTTAATAGGTGGCGGCAAACCCAAAATGCGATGGTCCCTTATCTTTTACACCTCTCTTTTATTATTGGTTTATCTGCAAAATTCTAGCTCTTTTTATTTTTAAAAGTTATTTGTTTTTGAGAAATGGGATTTTCTTCTTTGGGCTGAAATATGTCTCACTTTGGTGCGCTTTCTTGAAGGTATTTCAAGGAACATGGTTGGCCAATTTCTACTATTTTCGATTCATCTCCGGAAAATGATGATGATAGAGCGAAGTTAATTGACATTCTTCAGGTTTCGTTTTCTCTACTATTATTTCCCTAGCTTAATTTGATTAAGCTTAAGCTTATTAACTCAAAGACATAATTTTCAGTTTTGAGTGCACTGGCATGGATTTATCCTGGAATGAAAACATTATTTGGGATTTAGAATTTTCAGGTGTTATTTTCTAGTCTACATTAGGTATGCTCTATCGGCACGCTGTATTTTATGTTCTTGAATCAAAATATGTAGCCATTTTGTCCTATATTGAGCTTTGAATCATGTTTCAACGAAAATCTTAATGGAATATAAAGAACAGGAATTGCTGCTTCTGTTTCATAGTTCGACGCCGTCAAATTTTGGGTATAAATCGGATTGTAATGGGCAAATAAATGGTGGAACTAGTGGTATTTTTACATGGAATGAATGGAACATGGCATACAGAATGTATGGCATATGATTTGGATCGAAAATATTCATGGTGATTATTCATTTTGCAACATAAATAGAATTGGGTATCATATTTGGCTATGGTTATGTTCCTAAAATCCTATTACTAGTCATTAATGTAGTTGATTATGCACAAAATCATATTTGAATGGATGACTTGAATCTATTCAATTTTCTTATCTATGTGCTGGAGATTATGCTTGATTTTGAGCATGTGAACTTTATGTAGCAATAAACATTAACTTTATGCATTTATGTTTGTTGTTCCTAGGTTGATATTCCATTAAGATACAATATATGTATTAGTTGTGAGTTTTCCATGAAATCATGCAACCTCTGTGACCGTTCTTTTAAACCATTCTCGGAATGAGCAATGACAGTGGAATTGGGAAGCTTCAATGTTTTGTGGAATTGAAAAATTTCCATTCAAGTATCGATATATTGCTTCGAGGTTCCAATTACTTGCCCAAAATGTTGATTATGTGAAAATGAGTATTTTCTGTGTCATCCAAATCCAGACTTTTTATCGTTAAATATCATTTATACTGGACTTAAACTTTCACTTGTGTGTAGCTACATCCTTATTTCAACAGATCTCCAGTTATTTATGTGTTATTTGTAATTTTTTCCACGCTTCTTATTTAGCTTGTGCATTTTTTATTCTTGCTTTCCATTCTTAATTTCTTTGTTACTGCAATTAAGTTATCAATGTAGTATATTTTGCCTTTTAATAGCTATTGGTTGATGAAATACTTGGTGCAGGACTGGAAGACAGAGAGGTACAAAGAAATAATCAAATCTGGAACTGTAAGAGAACACTTGTAAATGCATGTTGCTCTGTTTATGGATAAATGATGTAATGAACTGATACGACAAAATATCATTTTCTTTCATTTTTTGGTTTGGGATTTCAAGCAATTCATTCAGAGAATCATACTATTCTTTGAATCAGGTTGAGCCCAGACCTGGAGTTCTGAGGTTGATGGATGAGGCAAAGGCTGCTGTAAGATCTCTATGTTAAAATGCAATTTATTTCTGTTCATATAATCATGAAATCGTGCTTGGATTGCTTGCTTATGAAAGTTAACTTAGCTATGAACAATATTTAATCAATTTGCTGCTTTTGAAATATAATGTTCGGAGGACTGAGTCTAACACGATGCGTTGTTTCCTAAGTCTTGATGAGTTCACTTGTCGACATATCTCAATAATTGCCATGTCCCCCTTTCTTTTACAGGGAAAAAAGATAGCTGTTTGCTCTGCTGCGACCAAAAGTTCGGTGGTCCTTTGCTTAGAAAATCTCATTGGAATGGTAAAACTCTAATTTTACTTGTAATTACTACGCTTGCTAGTTCTTGGCCAGCTCTTGCTATCCTGAAAGAGTGCCGTATAAATATTTACAATTGGGCCAGGACTTGCCTAACTTTAGAATAGAATTGAATTATATAGAGTACAGGAATTGGTTGCTTAAGCACTGACTTAGCTTAATTAAATAAAATGGGCAAAGTTGTGGATAAATTAATTTATTCAGCATTTCATTTATAAGAACATGCACGCACATATAAAATTTCCATGTTTGTGTTATGTCATTTCCTTGTCACCATGCCCATATCTACATCAAGTATTTGTGGTTTATTGCTGTTTTGTTCTTATCTTGTTGTAGGAGCGGTTCCAAGGCCTTGATTGCTTCCTTGCAGGTATGTCTCGGTCATGCTTTTCTCTTTAACCAAAATAATTAGCTCTTTCTCAATGATTATCTTGAAAGGACTGGTTGAAGAGCGTTTTAACATCCTCATTTGTTTAATATTTTTGTGCTCAATTAATTGGTTCACATTCTCATTCTGGTATCTTTTAGTGTATAATGTGATTTTGATATGCCATTAACATTTGACACCATATTTTCCTTTGGTTCTGTGGTACTCGCAGCTTTGATAAATAACAAGACATAGAATAATGTCTGTTGATCAAAATAAGTATTGACCGTCACCCTTTTTGCTTGAATGTAGCTTTGTTCTTTTGCCAGGATTAACAATTCAACCAATATATCCGCCCTTTTATTGCGAAAATCAGTCGTTGTGCCATTCGACATTCCATTACCATGAAATGTGATAATTGTTTGGCCTATTTAAGCAAGCTGATTCTGAATTGCTTCGCGGCATTCACTAAGTATCAGTACAACTGATAGATCCCTCGGCACTGCCCTCATACCATAGGTGGAGGATCGACTGTAATACCACTTGCGGGAAAGATGTGAATGTTTTTATAAAAATATTTAATGGACTTCCTTAGTAGCTTGATTCTGTTTATTTCAATCCTGACACCATTTCTTTCCCAAAAAACTGACCTTGGAATGTCAAGCACGTGGTGAAATTTGAGCTATCCATTTGACAACGATTGCTCTCCACTCGTTACTTCTGTAGGTGATGATGTGAAGGAAAAGAAACCCGATCCATCAATTTATATTACAGCCGCAAAGGTAATTAGTGTGGAATTGTTAATTTGTTGTCATGTATACACATTTTTTATGTCTGCCCTCTGATTTCTGCATTCCCTGAGTGAAGTTTTTTATGTTGCGTAGAGGTTGAACGTCTTGGGGAAGGATTGCTTGGTAGTAGAAGACAGTGTCATTGGACTGCTGGTTGATCTTTTTAATTATCATATTTACTTTTCTTTTTTAAAGTAACTACAAATGACGAATTTTGATATGCTTTGTGAGAACTTTGAAGTAGAATTTCTACAACACTCGAGTTCACGCCTTGAAAATTTCTCATAAAACAGTTAAAATCATATTCCACGATTTTTTTACCCATTGAGCCTGCGATGGAACAAAAGCATCTAGTTCTTAAAGAAACTTTCTGCACTGTTTTCGAAATGAGGGGATCTGAAAATTATTTGAAATTTATGCTTTCTAATGCATGAGAATGGTTGAAACAAATGAAAATCACGAGTTTCTAATTCTGAAGGCTATAAGAAATCTCTTGGCTAAGAAACTTCGTTGTATTTAGATTAAGATTTAAGGCATTAAAAAACAACGATTTCAAGAGCATGAAATAGCTGTATCATTTACTTATTTTCTGAGATGAATGTCCGAGCTCCATTCATGCTCCAGGCTGCCACTGGAGCCGAAATGTCGTGCGTGATTTCTTATACACCATCCACTGCTAACCAGGTAAACCATGCATTTTATTCAAGGTCAAAAGCAAGCAACTGTGCACCATAATATATAATCATAAAAATTTGATTTGCATGTCAATCATGTTATAGGATTTTAAAGAGGCTGCAGCCATCTACCCTGACTTGAGCAATGTCCGGTAATCATCTCACTACTCGAGTGCACATTATTTTTCAATTTCACTAACAAATCTTATCCTGGTTATCGTTTTTATTTGTTCAGATTGACAGATTTGGAAGCATTGCTCAAAAATGTTGTTACTGCAAAATAGAGAACCTGCTATGAACCAACCTGTAAGTAATTCGACAGAAAGCATACTTTGATAAACTTCCCTTACATATCATTCATTGAGGGATTATCCATTCACGTTAAGTTGGGAATCACAACCAGTAAAAATAAGCTTCAACTATGATAAATATAGTTCATTCTTTCGCGAATAAATTCAGGGTTTGTCGAAGTTTATGGCTATTCTTACCTCGCGCTGTTAAATATTCAGCGCACTGTTTTTGTCCATCTTTTTTCCCCAGATAGCGCAATACGTTCTTTTATTAGTAACGAGAAACAGTAGTATAAGAGAAGGGTACTAGGCTAAAACATTCCACTGATCACGGTAGAGTTCAAAATCAGGACCTAACTATACACATATATTGAATCGATTATAAAGCCTTTTTCGACATACGTAACTAAGACAAACAAATCGCGTAAAGACTCGAAATGTATGCATTAAGATCATTTTCAATCGGAAGTTGATGTCATGCTCTCTCTTCTCGAAACCTTAATTGGCGAAATGAATGATATTTATTTATTAGAAATGCATCTAATACTTGAAAATGATTTTGAAGTCCAAATAAACTCTTCAACAATGGTTCCTAATAAGCTTTCCCCAGGATCCTATGTTCTTCATTTTGTTGTGTATATGAGCTCTTTGCTATGTGGATCAAGGTAATCACAAAGTGTATGAGCTCTTTGCTATGTGGATCAAAGTAATCAATAAAGTGACGAGTCTTTCCATAGTTAAAACAAGCCATATCACTGGATGATGGCTCTTTCTTGAAGTTCTAATTGAGGTTCTGATATGTCATATGACATTTCTTCACGAACCCTGAAAATTTCTTGAAGAATAATGACATAGCATCGTTGCTGGTTTGCTCAACAGTCACTTCAGATAGTTTTTCAATAGCAACAATAGTTAAAGCACTTGAAACGACGACGGTAATAAGAGCTTTAATTGACTGACTTGATGAAGTCTTCACCACTATTTACTTCAATTTCAAATTCATAGGTCTTTAAGTCTGCAAACAAATCAAGAAGTTCCAGTTTGCTCAAATATTTTGATTATCTCATTGCCATATTCTTAAGTCTCATTCTCTGGGCAATGCTCTCATAACCTCGAGTGCAATTTCTCTATTGCCATATTCTTTGCTGAAGAACTGCTAGTTCGTTGATAATGCAACTAAATCTTTCGACAAAGTTATTAAAGATTCTCTTACTATCATTATAACATTTTCAAACTTCGCATTGCTACGGAAAGTTTATTTTCCTTTGTCCGATCATTTTCTTCACATGTCTAGACCAAATTTCCCAGATTTATTTTGCATTAGAACACATCTTGATTTTGCTGAATGTGTTTTTGTCAAGAATTTTGTACACAAGTCCTTGGCTACATTATCTAGGTTTGCTTTCTTTTATCTTCGCTGGTCCATATGATTATGTGTTTTTCCAACATTCGTGGATCTCCTTCTGTTATAGTCCCGGTTGCATCGGCTTTCATAATTTTAATGGGATCATCAGCGATGACATACCGCATTCAAGATGAGCTCTCATCCTGATTTTCCAGTCGTCGAATTTTTCTTTAGAGAACATGATAACCTTGCTCAAAGATGTCATAGGTTTTACAGTAGATGTTTCAAAATGAGATAAACCCTATCTCTGATACCTTTCGTTGGGATCGGTGGAGTGTTTAGAAGGAGAGTTGAATAAACACTCCAAATTTTTTTCTTTATTCTGCTTCTGAAATATGTGCTTCAAATCTTTTTAGGAGTCATAAGCTAATCTCGACATTTGAAAGTATAGCAGATTACTTAAAAATGCGTTAGTCCACAACATTTGATGAAACCTAGAAACAGTAGAAGGTAAAATAACACAATGTTTGTTTCTGAAAATTCGAGGACAATTTATACGTCTCTCCATTTTCTGTTTCCAAAAGATATTATTAAAAGACTTTGATCGGTACACACTTATACAAATCAACTTCCATATTTAAACTCTTAGTATTACAACTTAAAACTTAATGAATAATGATATTAGAAAGTGGAAAAAACACTTTTTACATATTAAAAACAGTTCACATTTTTCAGTGGGTAAATACAATGAAAGAGTATGTGAACAAATGATAGCACAAATGATTTTCTGAATCTGATATAACTTTAAAGTGTGTGCTGGTTTTGTAGACTTTATAGGTGTGAGTGATCTCGCAAGTTCACAATAGGTCAGTGTATGTGAACGCATTATGAAGTCTTTTTATAAACCATTTTCAACGTTCGAATGAGAACTCTTTTTTCAGTTATGAGTATCTGAAATCGTTTTTGTATCCAAAATGATAGTGATCATTAAATGATTTGTACGATTCATTTAATGACATTAAATAAAGTTTACTATTGTACAAAATACCTGCAATAAATAGTGACATCATCTGATAGATAATACAAACCAAAACGGATGCCACTAGAGTAGTATGACATCGTAAAATGCTAACTTCTGACTATGGTTACCGATTCTATGTTACTTCATTCATAGTTCAGTCTATTGATATTGTATTTAAGGATTTGTTCTTATTTTTCTAAAATGAATACGGATTCTGGTTTTCTTCATCAAAATCTAATAAGTAATGAAATATATATCACATTATTTTTTTCTGTTTTATTTTTATTTTTATTAAGTTGTAGTATTTTAATTTTATTTCTTTGATTATTTTAGTGTCATGTTGCAAAATTATTACATTTTAAGTGTAAAAATATCTATTATATGGCTCTAATGACAATTTTCGTACATTTCAAACAAATAGAATCTACTCAGACATTTTCAGTAGTATTAAAATCGAGTGGATCTAAAATTATGAAGTCGGTGCTATTTGAGATTCTTTTTTTTAAAAAAAAAACCTAAGGGGCTATGCGCTTATTTATTTTTCAAATTGAATTGTCATCTATTTTTAGATTTTACAGAGAGTTGTATTCAATTTACTCGATTATAAACTGGTACTCTTTCTTTATTACCGTCGATGCAAATAATATTTCTAGCTTGACTCTGAATATTTTTGCACAGATGGATGTTAATAATAAAAAATTAATGCTACATACTGTTGGATCTCGGTTTTCTACACGTCCAAACGCAGCGGAAGTTTTAAAATTTTTATTTTATTTTGACAATCAAAATATGTTTTGCTTTGGGCGCTCGTATGATTTTATCATAAATAAACATTCATAGGATGTTAAATAATTATACCTTTGGTGAATAATTTCACTTGTCACCAACTATTCCGGTATTAGCGGACGTATCTCTTGTTGTAAATCCCTACGAACGTTCTTCGATCTAATTCTTTTATCTTCGAATCATGTCCACGACCGGATTACTTGTTCCTCTTCTAACTTGCACTAGAAAGTATAGAAGATTTTTGCGTAAAGATAGAACACAGTTTTGTTTAAAACATTTTTGAGAGCACAAAGGAATTGGAAGAGCCAAAAAATATTCTGAAGCCAAACCTTCGGATGCCTCATCTTTTAAAAAAAGAATCAAAATCCTTATTCCTTTTTTTTTTAAGCTTCGGTGGTCTCTTTCAACTCAAAATTAAAGTAACACATATATTATTACTTTAATTAACTAATTGTCATTTCCTTAATTAATCATATTAATTAAGTTAATGACTTCAATTGCCATTCCTTGTTTCCACCGAAATTGCATGCATTATAATAATTTTAAAAAAATATTATTATATTTTCTAATCTTTTCTTTATTTAATTAATCTAATTAATTAAGTTAACAAAAGATTCTAAAATGCATGCCAACTATAGCCAATCTCGATTTTAATGCATATATTTTAGATAATATCATGCATCAATATTTTCTCTGTGTTCAAGTTTTAAATTATGGTATCATGAATATCTCCATATTACATAATTTAATACCATATTTAATAAAAACTTAATGGGTTATATTTTAACACAATTAAAATATAATTAATTATTAAAGTTCATTTGAACTCTAATAAATTTGCATGATGGGCTTATACTCTTACAAGCCCATGATCCATGCTCCCATTACATTAATCTCATCATAATCCCGATCGGTGATAAAATATCATCGATGTGACAATTTCAACTTGTTTGTTATTATGATGCACACTTTAACTTCGAGATCACTAATGTCTAAATAAGGCAGGTGTACTCCTTTGACTGTATTAACAATCATGCTATCAAAATTTCTATAAGCTTTCATAAACTTTATTTATAAGCTTATCGATTGATCATATCAAACTTATTTCTTATAAATTCAACTCATTGAATTTATTATCTCAACGGGAACAAGTAAACCAGTACTTGTGTGACCCTCAATGGTTCAGGGATACAGCTAGCCGTGGATTCACAACTCTTTTGTGATTCAGGACAATTTCCTTTATTCGGGCTTACCCTAATTTGCCCCATTCCATGCACCAACATTTGATAATGAGAATGTCAGAACTCATTTCTGATTGCACCCATCGGATCATGGTAAGAGCGTCTAGCAGCATCGCCCCATGATCCCCTAGGTATCACTGATAGTGCCTGCAAGAACCAGTCGATTATGATTAACGTACAATACGGTCCCTTCATCTCATATATCCCGATCGAATCTGCAACCATTGGTTTATCGAGGGTTGCATATTAATTCGATAACTATGTGATAACTATAATAGTGGCATCGCGTGTACTATTTGAGAACTCCTTCTCTAATGTACATCTCATACTCTGGCCAGAGATTCCATGCACTATTATTTCATCAGATCACACAGGATATCCACACCCGTAGGTGAGCGGTGAATCCCCGACCACAATGCACTGGCTCCTATATGTGTCACAACTGTACCCAACCTCGCCACCTGATGACTCTCCTGGAGCCGGTAAACGAGTCAAAGCACAGCCCTAGCATATAGAGCCTCAGTGTTGTCCCGGGTCGTAAGGACTAATGGTGTACAATCATAACCACGGACTCATCCCCTCGATGATTGATAACCACTTGGAAAGTCCGAGGGAGGGTTGTTCGGTATAATCATCATATGACTACCAATTTGCATGTTTGGACATCTCCACGCCCTTACCAAGAAACGCAGTACACAACATCACAGATGTTAGTCTCGAGCTCAAGCGACCTTTATCCATGTTTTAGGCGGCTGAATCGACTAGGAACGAATCTAGAATATGAAGTGTTTACAAATGAGTTTCAACATCGAATTACGATTCATTTGTATCAAAGCATAATCAAGGACTTTATCTATGTTGATTGCATGGGTATACAGATAAAGTATAACGAAACCATTAAAAGTTAAATTATATTAAAATAAAGATTGTTTATTTCACTTGAGTCAATAAATTCCCTAGCCAACCGTTGGCTTGCAGGGCATCTACTCTAACACATACGTCACTGTCTTCTCAGAAGTCATGAGGAAAAATTAAACATAATTGCATCCCATGAGCGTTTGTCAACTAACAACAAAACCCAAAGAATTTTTTGCACGATGAAATCAAATTTTGTGGGGGCCTCGCAGAAGATGCATAAATGAATCAAGTCATTTGTAAGTTATTTGGAGTTCAGTCCTGTAAAAAATTCGTTCGTTAAGGATAATTCGTTAATCTTACATAGTTGAGTTCATGTTAAATTTTGAACTCGAAAATTTAATCGTGTTCGGCTCGAGCTTAAAGATATTTGGTTCGTGAACTTGCGAACATGCTCATTTATAAACTCGTGAGCATGCTCGCGAGCTCAAACTCAAGCTTGACTCGTTTAATGTTCACGAACATGTTCATTTATATAATGTACTGAATTATGTTTTTTTGGTTGTTAGGTTTGTCTTTTTAGTTATTTACAAATGATTTTATATTTTTTGTCTTAGTTTAGCATTCATTTAATATTGTATTCTCGATCTCAATTATATCTTTAACGAGCTTGAATCAAAATCAAAATTGAGCTCTATTGTATGCTTAGAGAGCTCGAATATGAGCCCATTTAACGAACCAAGCTTGAAAAAATGAGACTGCTTAACGAGCGGAACTTTAAAATGAGACAGTTTAACGAGCCGAGCTCGATTCAGACTTGTTAAACATGATAAACGAGCTATTAACAAACCGAGCTTGAGCTATTCACAATCTTAGTACTTTCAAAACGAGCTGAGCTCGAATCTCATGATAAAAGCTCGAGCCTATATAAATCTTGAACGAGACAAGCCAAGATCTAGTCTCATATTGTTCGGCTCGATTTGGTTTGTTTGCATCCCCTGGCTTACGTTTCACAATAATGAAATCAATTAATCATGAATTCAATTAATATCTTAGTTTTCATTTCAATTGTTTAATTTGTCTATACGATGAAATACTGGTCGAATCATGTAGCTTGTTCCTTTGGTATCTAGCTATTTTATTAAAAATTCTTGTGCAAAAATGTTTAAAATAAATCTTAATCCAACTAAATTCACACTCTCAGTTAGAACTCGTATCATTCACAATCAGTCAGGACAATAAGCCATAAACGGCCTTCGATACGATAAGCCTGAATATCAACTCTCACTTCTGCAATCGTTCTTCATCATCTATTGAGTTGAATCAGTCTGAATGTTGAGTCGGGGTGTAGCAATAATTTGCTGCAGGAGGAAAGTGCATATTTTTTTAAAAAATAATGATATAATTTTGTTATATATATATATTGGTAGTTTGTGTGAATTTATATAAAACCAAATTAAAATTATATTATACATATGTGTAATTTATTTTACGTGATAGGAGAGTGTGTTCATTTGAACGTGATATTTGTTTTATATATAGGTAGTTTAGGTAATTGGCTTTCAATCATGAGAATTCATATATTATGTTGGGTGCAATAATTGTCCTTGCTTGGTAGAGTGATCGAACCGTGGTGCTTGAGCTGCTATGCGGTTTAAAAGATTTGAGCTGTACCATTACCACCAGCTATAGCTTTTGATCAAGCGGCAAACACTCGATCCTACAGATTATGCCAATAATTTTTTGTGAGTGATTATATTTCGGAAAAAAAGAAGTTATTATTGGAAACATATTTTATATATCTAAATAAATTAATATTCAATTATTTATTTTTAAGTTATTGTAGACAATCATAGAATATGATATGAAAGCAAGGAAGGGACCACTTGCAAAAGTAGCTGCAGGTAGGCGGAAAATCTCACCCAAAAAAATAATCAACCACCTCATAGGCGCGCAGGTTGCTCTAATTATTTAAATCAAGCCTCAGGATGCTGAAACTTTAAATCATTTAAATTAATAAATCTTTATTTTTAAGAACATTCATTAGTATGTGTTAGGAATTTTAAACAGTGTTTCATGGTTGGATTACTATATTTTTTCTTTATATACACTGATATATGATAAAGTGCGTAAATAACTTGAACCGATACAACGAATATTTTGACCAAACTGTTATCTAAATGTAAGACTGAACACTTGTCGTTTTATCAAAATTTATAACTAGTGATAATAATACAACTCAAATCTTTTAATCGTATAACAATACAAATGTCACGTTTCGATTGCTCTACAAAGAAGTGACAATTATTATATCCCAACAATTTTCATCTTAATAATTGCACACATTGCAATAATTGATAATCGAACTCATAATATTGGCTCTGATATTAATTGTAGGACCAAGCGCGCTTTACTAAAATCTGTAGATAATGATAATTGTACAAAACAAATATTTAAAATCGTATAACAACACAAACATCATATTTCGATTGCTCTGCCAAACAGATATGATTATTGTAACCCAAACAATAAATAATGAAATAGAAAAAACAATGTGTGTCATAATTGATTATAAAAAAATAGAAAACTTTGATTTATACAATCATGTTGTATAAATCAATCCAATTGAATTCACACTCTCAATTAGAACTCCTAACATTTACGGTCAGTCAGTCCTGACCGAACTACAACCGTTCTTCCATGCGATAAGCTTAGAGATCAACTTTAACTCCTGAAACCGTTCTTTTTCATCTAATGAGTTGAACCGATATGAAGGTTGACTAAGGGTACAGTGATAAGTTGCTACATAGCGAGCACGCTGATATATATAGACGTTGAAGTCTTGGATAATGCTCGGAGATGCTCTTTGGTTGAGTATATATATTATATATGGCGGTGAAGTGTGAGCTTGAAGATATATGCATATCTGTTATATTTGTTACAGAGGAATTATGATTGACACCCATGACAATACAGAACATTGATATATTATAATAATTTTGATAAATGTTTCTATATGTTCTCGATCACTCTCTTTTCTTGGCAATGCCAAATTGGCTTGGGCGGTAAGCTTCGATTTTTATAAACATAGTTTGTTATTTTAATAAAAATTCAATTAATCTGATTGATATAATATTTAGAAATATTCTTGATCTTATTTAACATCAATTTTGTTTCAATAGAAGGTCTCTTATGAGACGGTTTCACGAATCTTTATCTGTGAGACGAGTATAATCTACCGATATTCACAATAAAAAGTAATACTCTTAGCATAAAAAGTAATATTTTTTTGTGGATGACGCAAATAAGAGATTCGACCCACGAAATTCATCCGTGAGACCGTCTCACAAGAGTTTTTGGGTTGTTTCAATATGTTCAACACTTAACTACAACTATCAAAGAATAAGTAATTTAAAAGATATATTCTACTTAAATAAAGCCGTATTATTCCTATATATACACCACTAATTTTTTGTGACTAAATTATATTTCGATCAAAATTAGTTATTATTTGAAATATATTTTATACATCTAAATAAATTAATATGCAATTATTTATTTTTTGTGAAAAAAAAAACCATAAAATATGATATGAAAGTAGGGAAGTGCTGCATGTGGGAGAAAAATTGTACAAAGAACAACAAATTACATAACCACCTAGGCCCCGCTGGTTGCTCTAATTATTGACATCAATCAGGGTGCGCAAAACTTTAAATCATTTACTTTAAAAAAAAGCTTTAAATCATTTGAATTTATAAATTTTTTCTTTTTAAAAACATTCATGAAAATGTATTGTTGAGTTAACAACAATGAAATTATTTTAGATCGGAATTAATCAGTCGAGTAACTTTATGATATATTGCAAAAATAATCTGGATTGTACAATGAATATTTTTGTCAAAAACATATAAAAAAAATTTGCGTCGGAACTAACTTGAACATTTATTAACATGATCTAAAAATTTAATTTTTAGAGATTTTAGTTTATAATTATTAAAAGGACTGGAAAAAGTGAAAGAATGAAACTTTAACAACTCAAAATATTATAGTTATATCTGTCAATATTTTTAAATATAGAAACAATATACGAAAAAAAATTAAAAATAATATTCATTAAATCATTTTTTATATTATATTCTATTTTCAGTTAAATTTTTATTTTTTTCATATTTTCTTTTATTTTTATTGTAACTTAAAAAAATAAGACTTTTAATTTATTCTCTATATCTACTATAAAAGATACATGGATACCAATAAAATCGATATTTTAATATAAAATAATAATTTATCAAATTTGTAGTTAATATATTTGTGTAATTAACATTTTTCTAAACAAAAAATTAAAATAGCAAATTGATTTTATTACTTATTATGAATCTATATGAAATGAATTGAATATGTGTAATGTTGGAACATTTAAGTTTGAGTTATGTATGAATTTTTTAAATTATATTAAAATTCAATACTCCGGAAAATTCAGTAGCCAATAAGTTCAGCAGATTGCATATGCACATATCCGATTATTAACAAAGGTCTACCGAACTAAAGAGACAAACATTATTCAACAATAATTTATTGCTAGCTTATTCAATGATGTATTAATTCAGCAAATTAAACATTCAGATAATGTTCTGTACACTATTTAAAATAGTATATGTCAATCATGAATTGTCGTCTGCTTTTTTGAATCACACAATTGACAAACGACAAGATTTAAGATTACATTTAGGGTCTTGATACGATTGATTTATTATAGCCATTCAGATTGTAACATTGGAAGATCGTCTATAAAAAGGTCAAGTCATAGTTCAACAACTTACTTTTCACTTGATCAACAGTTTAGAAGTTTTGCTGAAAATATTTGAAGCACACTCTCAAAAGTCTTACCAAATCTTTTTAGAGATAATATTGTATCGTGTTATACTCATTTTAATCTCAGTATTTATTATATCATTTGAGTGAGTTTGTAACCGACATAAAAAGCATTTCTGTTCAGAAGTCTATATAAAGTATTGACTAAGTTGATACTAAGAGTTTCAATACATGGTGTTTAAGTCCTACTAAAGTTACCTTAGTGCACTATTGTTTTTGTATTTGTTCACAAAGTATTGTAGACTCATTCCACATTGTATATCAATTGTCGGCTGAATTTTGAAGAGTCGAGATTAGAGTTATGCTGCTGACAACAATAGAAGGTAACTTATATCCAGAAGCAAAAAAAAAAGTTGTGAGGTGTTTATTTTTCCCCTCTAAAGCACCTCCACTGATCCTAACATATAATGTACCATGTTTTTAAAACTGTATCGGACTAGCCAATTCGATGGAGAACCACTCAATGGTCCATAGCATACTTAAAATCTGTTTTAATGGTCAAACCAGTCAAGAACCGGACAAAAATCGATTAACCGACCGAACTGGTTCACTGTTTTTTAAAGATTTTTTAATTGTTTTTTAAAATAATTTTTTTAGAATTTAATTGATTTTTATATTTAAAATCTTAAATTTTATTTTTGGTATTAATATATATGATTATTTGGATTTTGAACTTTGTTAAAAATATTATTTTAGTTGTATTAGAACTTATTTTATTTACAATTTTTTGTTTATAATATATAATTACATTTGATATTTTGATTATATGTATGTTGTTTAAATTCTGATAAATATTTTTTTTATTTATATACAACTTTAAGATTTTTAGAATTTAAAGTATATTATATACTATATTATATTATTATTTTATAATATATTACAGTGTTTCGATATGATCGTACGGTTGATCGAGGTCAGTTGAACCGTTATTTTAAGATAGATCGATCGATCACCGATTATGAAAAAAATATTATATACTTTAATTTGCAAAATATATTCAAAAGTAATAAAACATCTAACTTAAAATCTTAATAATGAGTGGGACAATCTCGTGGAACAATATCCGTGCGACAAGTCGATTCGATCTATACTTGAAATAAAAAAATAATATTTCTGGCATAAAATCAATATTTTCATGAGTCAGGTATGTATCCTAAAATTAAAATGTAAGACAATCTCATATAAGTTTTTCTGTTAATTATTTATATTAATTATTTATATATGCATAAATAGATATATAAAAAAATTAAATTTTATTTCAAACACTTTAATAAAATTTTGGTAAATCACAATTTTCTAAACGGGAAATTGACCTTCAGTCCCCAGCCGTCGATTTTTTTTGTGTTCAGTCCCTGGTTACTTTTTTAGTACCACATTTCCACATGAAGTGTACCACATTTCCACGTGGAGTGTACCGCATTTTGTATGACATAGTACCACAATTTTGTGGGTAGAGAGTGAACCCAAAGAAATGTTTTGATTGAGGATTTTTCACCAATTTCCACTTTTCTAAACCACATTAGTTTTATGCATTATAAAAACATGAATCAACATTTTGTATATCGAACAAATCTTGAGAACAAACATGAATTATATTAAATTTTAAGATTAAGAAAATAATTTTTTTCACATTAAAAAAATATTGATATATTAAAATTTTAGTTGTAGACAAATAAAAAGATTTCATTTCAGTTTTTTAAAGGTAAATAAAGATGTATAACTAATAATTAGGGATAGTCTATTAGTCTTGTCTACAAGACAAATAAATAGTTATTAATATTTTTTGGAGTATAATTACATTCCCTCACATACACACACACACACAAACTTAAATTTACATTAAAAATCTGTCCAATATGAATTACTTGTCTGTTTGCAAATTATCAAATAATATCGATTGTGACATATCATTAAACTAAATAAATACAAATTTTGTCCTAGCCTTCCCACTTCAATGGAGACTGTCAGGATGAAATTCATAGGGGTAAAGATTTTTTTTTCAAAAAAAATAATGCATAAATATTTACGTGTGGTGAATTTTTTTTAAGTAATGTAATTTAGTTAAGTAATTTAGCAAAATCATCTATACATGATTGAAATTGATAGATAATTTAAGAAATTTAAGTAATATTTATGTGGGAAAAAATTAAAAAATTGAACGTTCTCACATGTATCGAGCTAATTTTCCTCAACATTTGAAAATAATTGGAGAGAAATATTAAATAGTAATAAATTGCTAGAAAATTGTTACGTACATTTCTCATGATTACATTTTTTTTTCCATTGTAAATTGTACTTAATATAAAACCCTCCATTCATTCAGTCTTTTCCACAAACAAAATGAATGCAATTAAAAGAAAATTAATTTGGATGAGATACAAACACCGATAAAATTAATATGAATCCAATGAAAATGGTCGTATATTGATCTGCACTTGATTCACTATCAAGTATCAACTATAGTTGTGTGAGTTTGTTCATTTTGTATTTTGATCTTGTAAATGTTCGATTTTGGGTTTTGATTATGTAAGTTAGATATTGTTTTGATTTTTAATCATTTTTGCATTGATCGCTGACGTGACATCAAACACATTATTTTTTGGTGTCATATCAGTATTTTTCGATTACACATAAGTATTTTTCGACGTCACGTCAGCATCCTATCGAAAAATGACTAAACACCAAAACATACTGTAACTTACACGATGAAAACCCGAAATTAAATAATTACACGATGAAAACACAAAACGAGCTATCTTAATGAAACGTCTGCTTATTCGTTTTCTTAAAAAGTACTAGAATTTTTTTTTTTAAAACCTCACTTAGCATCGGCCGAACCATAAAATATTTCTGACATTATTTTAAAAATAAACATCCAACTGCCATTTAAAAATCCAAAGGAAAATATTTTAAAACATAAATTCGTCAAACATTTTACCAACCTAAAAACATTATTCGAAAAGTATAGCCCATACTATAACCTCTCAAAAATCTCTCATAACAAAAATAAAAGACGTAAAAATATTTTTAATATTACTTAAAATCATAAATAATAACTAGTGCGGAAAACTAGCGTCGGTCCTCGGGTTATGTGCACCTTCAGTCCAGCAAAGTCATCCATAAAGACCTCCATTATCATATTCATAATCAGTATCACCTGCATCAATCATACCTAGTGAGTCTAAAGGCTCAACACGTCATATTTTTGATAACGAGTAATACATAATACAGTTAACATATAACAGTGAAAAATACTTGTACTTAAAATATCGTTTTCATGAAGATGCATAAACTTCAAACATTTTTCGTAAACATTTTCATGATGCATAAAAACATTTTCAAAAGACATAAACATATCACTTAAACATATTCATGTCCATATTCGTATTCATATTCATGTTCATGTTCGTGTTCGTTGAATTCAGATCGTTGATTGTGACTCGTATTCTTAAACGTTTTGGGCGATGGATCCATCTAAAAAAAACCACAGTACTGGGCGGCGGGGACACCAGCAACACTCTCACCGGTCAACTGGGCCTTGGCCTACGTATTAACATATTCGTATTCGTATCACGTATTCGTATTCGTATCCGTATCCAAGGAAACACGATCGTCGGGCTTCCACTGGGACCATAACCCTCACGATATTTCCAACATGTAGTAGTCACAATCCCTTCACGTCCTTCAACATGTTATCATCACTTAATAAAAACATGCATAATATCATTTTTATTTTGAAACCAAGCATGCAACATATCTTTTAAATGTCCAATTTAAATCATAAAAAATCATAGACATTTAAAAATCACAACTTAACATATTAAAAATCATAAACATCCATGAACATTTTAAAAATCATATTTCAAAATATAAAAATTCATAAACATGTGAAATAATCATATTAGCATATAAAACAGCAAATAGGGCACTGTCATGACGTTTACTAATTTTTAGGTGTAAAAAGATCGTTTTACCCCTGACGTAAAATTTCACGTTTTTGACTTTTTCTTAATTCCATTGACACTAAAATGTCCCAAATAATTATTTAAGCTTACATGAATTTTCTCATATTTTTATTTAGCTTAATTCGACTAATTTTAAATTAATCTTTAAATATAACGAATTAATGCGTTTTAATCCCGAATTAAACCAAACCTTAATATAAAATTCCCAAATTAAAAACTTAGACTTATAATAGTTATTTAAGCTTAGACCTAATTTTTCATAATTTTATAAAGCTTAAACTAGGCTTTTCAATTATCTCGTTAATTAGCGTTTCGTGCGGCGATTAAATCCCGAATAAATCCAAAACTCGTTATTTTGATCCCAAATTTTAAACATGGCCTTTTTAATATTTATTCTACCCTTTCAAGTCATGAGCCGCCACCGTGGACCCTTGGATTTAATTTTAGCTTTATTATTTTCGTTTTTGACACCTTATCGCACACACCGAGCCATCTCCTAATTTACCCGAGCCACGCCCAAGCCGCCTTGAGCCAACACCTAGCCAACTCATCTAGGGACCCTAGTGTGCAAGCCCAGCCCCAAAAACCCCAGCCCTGGCCCGCTCAAAACTTGCTAGACCGAACCCAACATTCTGCAGGTGTGTGTGCGTGTGTTACCTTGAGCCATTGAACTCCTATCTAGGCTAGGACCAGAGACGGATGTATTCTAACTTTTTTAATAATTTAGCGACGGTTTTTCAAAAACCGTCGTACATCAATGTCTTAGTCCAATCAAGTCCCGTCCATTTACAAGGATGAGACCAAATTTATCCTCTGATCCGCCCCACCTCAATTCTACAAAATTTCTCTCCTAAGTCCTAAGCCCTTTAGCGACAAAATAGAATTGCGGACTCCCGAAGAAATCGAATTGCTCATCGGCAAGGCAACAATCCAGGTAAGAATCGGCTATACATTTTTTATTTTGTTTTTTTATAGCTTCTCTGTGTGTGATTTGTGGTTTCTTGATTGTTTGTTGTTGAGTTGTTGAGTGACTATTACTTGTTTATTTGGTTAATAATTATTTTATTCTTGTTTAGGATTATAAATTGAACTATTTCATAATGGAATATCAATCTGCTGCAAAGAAAGGAAAAACATTGATATCCTCTTTCTTTAAGAAGAGAGATCGTCAAGCTAGTGAAGATACTTCAATTCCTACGGTCCTTACAATGCAACATCAATCCAGTGAAAGTCTTCTATTTCCCAATATCCAAATTCCTTCATGTTCCTCTCCTAGAGACGATCATCAGTCTTCGTCTACTTTTATTGAACGAGATCCAGGAAAAAGAAAACAGATATGTGAATATCATGTTAATGTACGAGATGAGATAAGACGTTCATATCTAAATATGGGGCCTTATCAACCAGATATGTTGGAGTATCCAGGTACAAAATTTGGAAGCCAGAATCGTCGTTTTCAGAAAAAATGGTTTCAGAAATTTTATTGGTTGGAGTATTCGCCTTCAACAAATAAGGCATATTGTTTATATTGTTTTTTTTTCCTGAATGATGTTAATTCATCTAATATCTCGGTATTGGTCAATGAAGAATTTGACAATTGGAAAAGGGTAAACCAAGGAAAAACATGTGCTTTTCTTGCCCATATTGGTTCTGCAGCTTCTTCACCTCATACTGTGTGTGAGAGAAGGGCTGAAAATTTGATGAGGCCCTCACAACATATTGATAAAGTGATGCATGCACAATCTAAAGAGGAAAAAGAGAAAAATCGTCTGCGTTTGAGCACCTCAATTGTAGCTGTTCGTTGGCTAGCACTTCAAGGTTGTGCTTTTAGAGGTAACGATGAATCTCTATCTTCATCTAATCATGGAAATTTTCTTGAATTGGTGAAGGCTTTTGCAAAAATGAATATAGAAATTGATGAAGTTGTGCTTGAGAATGCTCCAAAAAATGCCCAATATATCGCTCCAGAAATTCAGAAAGAGATTTTACATATTATGGCCAATAGAGTACGACAGATGGTTCGTGAAGAAGTTGGAGATAAATACTTCTGTATTCTTGTTGATGAAGCCCGAGATATATCTAAACGAGAGCAAATGGCCATTATATTGAGGTTTGTGAACAATCATGGGATTTTGACAGAAAGATTTTTTGCCATCAAAAGTGTTAGTGACACTACCTCAATGAATTTGAAAAATGAGATATCAAATGTTCTTGTTCATCATGATCTCCATGTTAAGAAAATCAGAGGCCAAGGATATGATGGTGCTAGCAATATGCGTGGAGCGTGGAATGGACTTCAAGCATTATTTCTCAAAGATTGTCCCTATGCATACTATGTCCACTGTTTTGCACATCGTTTACAACTGACATTGGTTTCTGCAGCTAAGGATGTTAGTGTTATTTGTGAATTCTTTTCTCATTTGGACAATATTGTTAATATTGTCACTTCTTCTACTAAGCGCATTGCTGAATTACATACTGCACAGAGAAATGAAATTGAGTATATGTTGTCAATTGGAGAACGTGATTCTGGAAGTGGTGCAAACCAGATTGATAATTTGCAACGAGCAGGAGCTACTCGTTGGAGTTCTCACTATGATTCGGTAAAAAGCTTGATAGGTATGTACACTGCAACTTGCAAAGTTTTTGAAGTTCTCAGTGATTATTCTCCAAATGGAAGAGTTAAGGCTGAAGTTCGGGGGATTTACAGAAACATGGCAAGCTTTGAATTTGTGTTTATTTTGCACTTAATGCATAAAATTATGAGAACAACAGATACTCTTTGTCAAATTCTTCAAAGAAAATCTCAAGACATTTTGACTGCTATCACATTTGTCACTACTACCAAAACTTGCCTTCAAGAATTTAGAGAATGTGGGTGGAATGAATTTCTTCAGGAAGTTAAAGTTTTTTGCTCAAGAAATGAAATTGATGTACCTGACCTTGCTTGTCTATATAAGATTGGACGTTCCTGTCGGCAAACTACAATAGAACATCATTACCAGTTTGATGTTTTTAATGCAGCAATAGATTTCATTTTGATGGAGTTAAATACTCGGTTCAATGAGTCGTCGGTGGAACTTCTTTCTCTTAGTACAGCTTTAGATCCTAAAAATTCATTTGACTCATTTAACAGTGATGATATTTGCAAGCTTGCGAAGAAATTTTATCCTGGAGATTTCACAGATCAAGAAATTGTTGCTTTGGAGTATGAATTGATACATTATAAACTTGATGTGATGCAGAATTTAAAGGTTTCTACACTTGTTGAGTTGTGTCAGCAATTGACCGAGAGTGGACGGTCAAGTGTTTATGTTATGTTGACTAGATTGATTCATCTTGTTTTGACATTACCTGTGTCTACTGCCACTACTGAGCGGGTTTTTTCAGCAATGAAGCATATGAAGACGGCACTTCGCAATAAAATGGAGGATGACTTTCTTGCCGATTGTTTGACACTCTATATTGAACGAGATTTAGCTAAACATATTGATGTAAATTCTATTATTGATGAATTTTATGTTTTAAAATCTCGTAGGGCACAACTTCGTTGAACGATATAATGTAAATTTTTTTTTAATAATATATAACTTATCATATTGACTTCAAGCCCCCCCCCCCCAAACTTTTATTCCTGGATCCGTCCCTGGCTAGGACTCCTCCCAACCCTTAACCATCAAGCCACCCTGACCCTAACTGACCCTGGACCACGCCCAGACCATACCCAGACCAACCCAAGCCCCTGGGCGTGAGCAGCAAGCCACTAAACCCGTGGCAGCAACTTCACGCGCAGCACTTGCTGCATGCTTCCCTCACGTCTTCTTGAACCAGCAGCCAAACAAGCCGCCACAGCCCCAACCCAGGCTCTTAAGCTCCCTCCTAGGACCCTAAATAGTCGACCTATCCCAGCCCAGAACCCCCAGGCCAAGCCCCTTCTCCCCTGCACAGCAGCACCCCTGCGCTGCCCCCTTTGAAGCTCTCGGGTAGGAGTCCTTATTGGATAGGACTCCTCCCAGCCCACTTGTCTCGAGTCCTAGCATGGCTAGGACTCTTCCCTCGACTCACCCTTGGTCTTAGCTCGGTCCTGGCCCCAACCAAACCCAAGCCAAGCCATCCTCTCATGAAAGTCGAACCATAAGATCACCTATGTTCCAGAATTGTTCCATTCTTTTCCAGCTTGTTTCTGTTATCGTGTGTAGCGTTTTGGTTGAGTTTTATGACCCTAAAACTTGTGTAAATTCATGCTTGATCAAGTCCTAATCATGGCAGCCCTTTTTATGCACGTAAACAATACAATTCGGATCAAAGTTTCTACTTGAAATTGCAAGACACATGCAAAACGAAAATTATTCAAAAAGTGTCACTTTTTTTGCAACTTTTCATGCATAAAAATATAATATGATGTGCTGATGGTTTGAAAGGAAGAATAGGCGTGCCTTTGCGTAAATTACGCACGAAAAACCGTTGACGATGACGAAGAACGGAGCAAGACCTTTGGCTAAGAATTCCCTTGCTTCCACCGATTTTCCTCTCTCAAAATTCTTGTGTGTGTGTGCCGTGATTTTTTGTTTGGTGAGAAAATTCAGAAGGTGGCCGTGTGTCTTGTGTAGAATTGTAGGGTTTTGTTTGATTAAACATATAATATATAGCTTAATTAAATACTAATAAGGCTTTAGGCCTATTAAGCCCTTAAATTAAGCCAATTAGTCTTTAATTAGAATTAAATAAAATATTAGTATAGTTTTGGAAAAAATAAGTTTGTGAATTAAATAGCTGGGTTGCCAAAAAGTTTGTATTTTTGTTGAAAATCCAACACCGATAAAAATTACGTCCCGGCGTATAAAATCACCTCAAAACCCTATATTTTCAAAAATAAGAAAAATCATCACCCGCAATTTAAATAATTAAAAGCAATTATTCCAATAAAAACATTTTCTATTTTTCAGCCCTCGGTCTCCGTTCCTCGATCGCAACTCGAATAACATTTAAAATACATTTTAATGCAACCATATATAAAAATATAATTTAAACATACAAATATGCACAACATAATTAATTAATACAATTAAATCATATAATTGAAATACACAAAGAATTTAATAATTTGTGCATGTGGTTCGCGTGGACCTTTAAATTTTCGGGGCGTTACACTTAAATTACCATTATGATTATTTTTCCTTAAATTATTGTACTTGTAAAATAATTTTTTATTTTTTTTGAAAGGCTGGTAAATTAAATTTTATCGATAAAAAAGTAAATAAAGACGAGTACATAGAAGGCGGGTTTGCTCTATCATTAGCCATACAAACGTATATATATGTGTGTGTGCATTTTGAGTTCATCACTTACTTCTGTTTTGTCCAGACAAAAACCTTAAATTCATTTTCTTTTTCTTAATATTTCAGAAAAATCAAATCCATCGAAATGGGTTCCATAGCAACCAAAAAGCCTCACTTGGTCATTGTTCCATTTCCTGCACAAGGCCATGTCAACCCAATGATGACATTTGCCAAGCTTCTCCATTCAAGAGGCTTTTACATCACCTTTGTGAACACGGAATACAATCACCAACGTTTGATCAAGTCGAAGGGGACCGAATCCGTAAAGGGTGTGCATGACTTCAAGTTCGAAACGATTCCGGATGGCACCGGCGATCACCCCCCGCCCTCTTCGGCCCCGGGCCTCACATGCCCACTAGCTTCCGCTTGGTTCGTCCCCGAACCACACCGTACTAAGAGAGGTCGGCTCTGATACCAACTGTAACGCCCCAGATTTGACGCTACTAAGTGAGATCCTGTTTTGTTTTGTTTTCCAGGTGGAAAAGGATCATGGAAGCATCAACAAACACTGTTTTTAGACCTCCCGTGTTGGATGGATCAAACTATGCATTATGGAAAGTAAAGATGAGGGTTTTTATTAAATCAATTGAAGAAAGAGCTTGGCAACGTGTACTTGATGGTTGGAGTCCACCAAAGATTGAGGATGCTGATGGAGACACTCGGCTCAAACCTGAAAGTACATGGACAATCGATAAAGTGCAAACGTCAAATTTTAATTCCAAGGCTCTCAATGATATATTCTCGTCTGTTGACACAAGGATGTTTAATTTAATCACCAATTGTGTCTGTGCCAAAGAAGCTTGGGATATACTTCAGAAACATTGTGAAGGATCCGAAAGTGTGCGTAAAACTAGGCTAAGGATGGTGGCATCAAAATTTGAAAGCCTGAGAATGGAGGACAAGGAGTCTATTCTTGAGTTTGATAGCCGGTTGAGACAACTTTCTAATGAAGCTCACAGTCTTGGAGATCCCATGTTCAATGAAAGATTGGTGAACAAAGTTTTAAGATCTCTACCTGAGAGATTTAATGTCAAAGTTTGTGCAATTGAAGAATCTAAAGACACTTCAACAATCAACCTGGATGAATTAATGAGTTCCCTCAGAACTTTTGAGATGAATCTTGATTTACAAAATAAGGATAAAGGGAAGACAATAGCCCTTGAAGTTTCAACTGACTCTTATGATGAAATCCTTCAAATATCTAAAGAAGTGAATGAATCTGATTTAGGTGAAGATTCTATCTCTCTAATTACTAAGAAATTCGGTGATTACTTGAAGAAAATGAGAGAGAAGAAGAAAATTGGACAAAAATCTGTGTTGCCCAATATCACCACTTCTGCAAAAGCTCAAAAGTTTACTCCTATGAAAGGACAATTTCGACCAAAAACTGAATTGCAAATCCAATCAAATGTCAGAAATTTGGACTCAGTACAATGCAGAGAGTGTTCTGGATTTGGACACTATGCCAATGAGTGTGCCAATCGACTTCGGAGAAACAAAGGCATGGCTGTCACTTTGAGTGATGAAGAGTTTGATGATGATCAAGGATCAAATGAATCTGAAAATCACACATCGTTGTCTGCTGTGATCAAGGAGAAGCGTTCAATGCAAATCAATCCTTTGGGTGTTGCCACAGGTGTTGCAATACCTGGTCGCAACATCTCTTCAAATTCAGTGTGTCTTAATTCTACAACCCTTGGTGAATCAAGTCAGTCTGAAAACCAAGAAGTAGATGATGATGAAGTCACTCTGGAAAGTGTACAGACAATGTATGAAGAATTGTATGAAGACTGGATCAAAAGAAATAAAGTGAATGCAATTCTCTCCAAAGAGAACACTGAGCTGAAGTCACAAGCATCACGACTTGAAGTAATCTTAAGCAAGAAAGATTTGGAATTATGCAAAGTCAAGGAAGAGCTTGGAGAAGCAACTCAAATTCTTGCGAAGCTTAATTCAAGTTCATCCAAACTTGATTCACTCTTGATGATTGGAAAGAATGACAAAGCTGGACTTGGTTATACGAATCACCAGTTTGAAATAGGAGAGTCTTCCAACACTAAAAGAAAACCAACTGTCTTTGTCAAAGGAAGTGCTGAAATCTCGAATGCTACATACACTGAAAAAGGTGTTTCATCAAAGAGGCAAATATCTACAAAGAAGTCCAAGTCCAGAAAACGCCACTTTATCTGCCACTATTGCTTTAGACCTGGTCATATCAAACCCTACTGTTTTAAACTGAGAGATGACTACAAAAGATGGGAATCTGAACAGGTGTTGCCACAGGTGTTGTACAACACCCGGCGTAACACTGCCAATAGGAAACCATCGGTAAAAAGGGTTTGGGTGCCAAAGGCTAATATTCAATGTTCTGTTATTTATACTTCGTTAAAAACTAACATTGCAGGAATATGGTACTTTGACAGTGGCTGTTCACGCCACATGATAGGTTCTAAAGACTATTTGACTGACTATGTTGAACTAAGGAATGGTCATGTGACGTATGGTGGAGGTGCTAAAGGAAGAATAGCTGGCAAAGGGACCTTGAATGTTGATGGACTGCCTAGTCTACACAATGTGCTTTATGTCGAAGGACTTAACTCAAACTTAATAAGCATAATTCAACTTTGTGATGATGGTTTACATGTTAAGTTTGATAAAGACAATTGTGAAGTTTTTGATAATACTGATACATGTATTTTGACAGGTACAAGGTCGGCTGACAATTGTTATCAACTTGGAGAGGACCCTGTGTGCAATCATTCAAAAGTGAGTGAACTAAACTTGTGGCATCAAAAATTGGGTCATGCAAACTTCAAGACATTAAAGATCCTTGGTAAGTACGATGCTATGAGAGGTATGCCTAATTTATCCTCTGGAATTCCTTATGTTTGTGGTGCATGTCAAAAGGGTAAGCAAACACGTGTTCTCCATCAAGTGTTGCAACACTTTGGGACAACACGGTGTCTTGAACTCTTGCACATGGATCTTATGGGTCCAATGGAAGTGGAAAGCCTTGGAGGTAAGAAGTATTCATGTGTTTGTGTGGATGATTTCTCTCGCTTTACATGGGTAAGTTTTCTTAGAGAAAAATCCGACACATTTGCTGTTTTTAAGAAATTACATGCTAAGATTACTAATCTACATGATTTGAGGGTTGGTAAGATAAGGACCGACCATGGTAAAGAATTTGAAAACTCACACTTTATATCATTCTGTGAAAAGAGAGGGATAACTCATGAATTTTCGGCCCCTAAGACTCCTCAGCAAAATGGAATAGCCGAAAGGAAGAATAGGACACTGCAAAAAATGGCTAGGGTCATGTTGAGTTCAAAGAATATTTCAAAACGATTTTGGGCCGAGGCCTTAAACACAGCATGTCATATTTCAAATCGTGTGTACTTAAGGAGTGGTTCTACTATGACATCCTATGAAATCATCATGGGAAAGAGGCCAAACCTGAAGTACTTTCATGTTTTTGGGTGTGTTTGTTATGTTTTGAATGACCGAGACCATCTTGCAAAGTTTGACTCTAAAAGTGACAAGTGTTTATTTCTTGGTTATTCATCCAATAGTCGTGCATATCGCGTGTATAATCTCAGAACAAGAACGACTATGGAATCTATTAAAGTTGTTTTTGACGATCTTGTAGATCTAACGGGAAAAACAATTGAGGATGATATTGATGGGCTACTGAACATAAGTGAGACACTGCCTAACACAGATGTTGCACCCGGTGTTGTAACACATGAGACAACACCTGTACTGGCAGAATCAGATGATGAACCAGAAGAGTATACTGAAAATAATGATGTTGTAACCAATGAAGGGATTGATATTCTCAGTAAGATTCAGAAAAATCATCCATCATCTCAGATCAGTGGAGAAGCATTTGGAGGAATGCAAACTAGAAGAAAGGAGAAGGTAATCGAAAAATGATGGGTCTAGTATGCATGACTTCCGTATACTCTCAAGTAAGCCATTCTTGTTTTGTTTCACTCATTGAACCCAAAAATATAAATGAAGCCTTAAAAGATGAATTTTGGGTTGATGCGATGCACGAGGAACTTGAGCAATTTGTTAGGAATGATGTGTGGGATTTGGTTCCCAGACCTGATAATGTGAATGTTATTGGAACCAAATGGATTTTTAAAAACAAAACTGATGAATCTGGGATTGTTGTGAGAAATAAAGCTAGGTTAGTTGCTCAAGAGTATACTCAAATTGAATGAATTGATTTTGATGAGACATTTGCCCCTGTTGCCCGGATTGAGTCAGTCCGACTTTTACTTGCTATTGCTTGTCACATGGACATACAACTATATCAAATGGATGTGAAAAGTGCCTTTTTGAACGACATTTTGAATGAAGAAGCTTATGTAACCCAACCTAAAGGGTTCGAAGATCCAAACCACCCGAACCATGTCTACAAGTTGAAAAAGGCACTTTATGGACTTAAACAAGCTCCACGAGCATGGTATGGTAGGCTTACTGAATATCTGCTTGACTTAGGCTTCAAACGAGGTGAGGTTGATAAAACCCTTTTTATTCAAAAATCGAAGCATGATATTCTTGTGTGTCAAATTTATGTGGATGACATCATTTTTTGTGCTTCTTCTCAAAAGCATGTTGATGAATTTGTTAAATGCATGTCTACCACATTTGAAATGAGCATGGTAGGAGAATTAAGTTTCTTTCTTGGATTGCAAATTAAACAAATGCATGATGGTATCTTTCTGTGTCAATCCAAGTATGCCAAGAATTTGGTGAAGAAATTTTCTACCGAGAACACTAAATACATGAAAACACCAATGGGGTCGACTGAAAAATTGTCCAAAGACGATGTTGCTGCAGGTGTTGACAACACCCAGTATCGCAGCATCATAGGCAGTCTTCTTTACTTAAGTGCAAGTCGTCCCGACATCATGTTTAGTGTATGTTTGTGTGCCAGGTACCAGGCTGATCCTAAAGTCACTCATTTAAAAGCTGTCAAAAGAATTTTGAGATATATAGCCGGGACAGTTAACTTAGGTTTGTGGTACACCAAAGAAACAAACACAAATCTAGTGGGGTTTAGTGATGCTGACTGGGCTGAAAATCTAGATGATAGGAAGAGTACCACTGGAGGATGTTTTTATCTAGGTAACAATTTGGTGTCATGGTATAGTAAAAAGCAAAATTGTGTATCTCTGTCCACTGCTGAATCTGAATATGTTGCAGCTGCTAGCTGTTGTTCACAACTTTTGTGGATGAATCAAATGATTAAAGACTATGGTTTCAACAGTGACACCTTAATTGTATACTGTGACAATTCAAATGCAATTGATATTTCAAAAAATCCAGTACAACACTCTCGAACGAAACACATAGACATTATACATCATTTTATTCGAGATTTGGTTGATAAGGGTACAATTCGAATGGAATTTGTTAGAACTGAGAACCAACTGGCTGATATTTTTACAAAACCATTGGATTTTGAGAGATTTTCCAATCTTAGGAAGTCTCTCAGCTTGTGTGCACAATGATCACTCACGGATGTTGTCCTCGGTGTTACAACACCTGTGGAAAACACTCAGCATGCATGTGCATTTTATTTTTAGGATGCTAGACATATTGCATACATCCTGTTTTGTGTGAAGCCTGAACAAGTGAAGGATACTGAATGGTGTGCTCTCAGTTGTGAATCAAACTTTCTATCAAAATTTTCTAAAGTATGGAGTGTGCTCAATCTAAGTCATTAAGCTGTGAGGATGTTCGTGTATCACATGATCTTGTCCAATGTAGAAAATGACTTAGAAAATTCTTGAGCAATAAGGTGAAAAATAGAAAAGAGAAAAAAAAATTGTTTAGAAGAAAATGGAAAAAGCTACCTGGAGGAGTCCAATGAAGACCGTTCTTCTAGTGTGGGAGCTACCACTTCTAATTCAAAATACAGATGGAAAAAGCTACCTAGAGGAGTCCTATGAAGACCGTTCTTCTAGAGTGTGAGCTACCATGTCTGAATTAAAAATGTTCAAGAAAGTTTGAGTCCAACTTGTGAGTGTTGCCAACACCTAAGTACAGACTGATCACAGTTTGATCACATGCGTGTGCATTTCATTTTTGATCATATTTTAGGCATAAATTTAAGTCATTCATACTGCTGTTATGTGAATTCATCATGACCAGTGGGCTATCAGTTTTTAATTCATGAAATACGAAGAAAACCCTAACCGACTTAATTTTGAAATTTCTTGATTTCTAACTGTTTGTGGGGTTAATTCGACGTGGTGTTTTATCATGCCTGATTTCTTGAAATAATGATGGCACTGTTTCAGAAAGTTACCATTGGGTGAGAGTAAAAATTGAGTTGAAAAGGTGCTGAAGTTGCGGATCAACAGAATGTTACCGTTGGAGAGTTGTGCTTAAATAATTAGGAATGGACGAAGAATAACTTTACTGTTTATTATTTTCCCTCACATTCTAAAATTTCTCATGCCCTCACTATTCATTGTTTTTGCTTAAAATATCTCTGTTCTTCGCGATTTTCTGTGTCCTTCGAACCGATCTACTTATTTTGTTTTTGATTTCGCAGATGGCTGGCTTCGATCCTCACGACATTAGGAGTGAAATGGCTGCGAGCATGGGTGGAAAATCACCTGACACAACACCCACAGCCGAAACCAATGTTGAGGGGATGGAAATTGTGGGCGTGTCAGAAGAACCAACTCCGCTGGAAATGATCGCTCCTGGTGAACCTGGGAACGAGATCAATGTCGAGAATCCACCGGACTTTGAAGTCTTGAATAAAGCTTTTCCCACTGCTCCTATGCGCCAAAGGTCAAAGAGACAAGCATGGTTCGATCCTGACTTTGTTCCAACCAAGAAACCACGGGCATCTACCTCCTCAAATCTTCTGGATCCTGATTTCTCATCTGGAGACGACTCCAATGATGATGATTTTGAGTTGGTGGCTCGCCCCAAACCAACTGTTGCTGCAAAGGAACCTGGTTCTACTTCTGGTATTCAAAAACAAAACCCCATCACAGATACTCAAAATGTTGCAGAAGAAAGAGTTCCTGATGAGCCTGTAGAAGATGAACAATCTCTGGCCGAGTTTCTTGCTCACCTTAAGGAAGAAAAGGCTGTCAAGAAACAAATTTCTAAGGATGATGAACCTGATTCAGAAATGATGAAGGAGTTTGAGCAAAACCGACCTGGAGCTTCTTCCTCTTCATCGTCTGTATCTGACTTTGAATCTGAGGAACAGGGTGATGTTGAATATGAGGATATTGGCTCTGAAGCTAGTGAGTCTTCTGATGATGTTGCTGCTACTGCTGCCGGTGTTGAGGTGGATGTTGACAACACCGAGCACCACATTGACTCGGCTGACTATGATTTAAGTAAGTTTTTTTCCCCCAAATTTTATTCTGAGGATGCCTTGGCATTATGGCCGCTGTTTGTTCAGAGAGAGCTGATTGAGGAGAAAAATATTGATGTTAATGCATATGGAAAATACAATTTGATTGAGTTTCTCAAGAACCGAAGGTTGCTATCCACAGTCATTACTGTTATGCCCTACTGTCGCCGTGTAGTGTTAGAATTCTACTGCAATCTCCTGGGCAGTGTTGGAGATGAGGAATCGGTGATGTATGGGAGAGTGTTTGTTCGTGATCGTATCTACAAGTTCTCACCTTCTGTGATCAATGCATTCTACAACACTCCGGATATTGAGGAAGTTGAAGAGGATCTGGACATAAATGTTGTAACCTCTGTGCTCACTGGAGGCCTGATCAAAGTATTCCCTGATTATCCCAAGATGTTGAGTGCTGCTAATCTCACTTCTTTTTTCTCCGTGCTGCACAAGACATCAATCTGGAATTGGACACCGTCAACCAATTCTACTGCTGTGATTAGATCTCAGGCCCTGGTGTTGTTTGCTATTGGTACTGGAAGGGCCTTTAACTTTGGAAATCTGGTGTTCAGGACATCATTGAAATATGCTGAAGGAGACTTCAAGAAAACAAAGCTGCCCTACCCTTCACTGATTTATGAAATCTTGGAATCTCAAGGTTTCATTAGGGATATTGATGAAGATCATTGCCCTGTCAGAGATCCTCTGAAGATTTCTCCTGCTTATTTCAAAGGCAACAAAAAGATCGATCTGCCTTGGGTGCATTCAAAAGTTGCTCCGGATGTTGGCAACACTGATGATACAACATCTGAACATGTGCCTGAGACAGCTGAACAGCCACCTACAGATGTTCCTCCTACTGGTTATGTCACACTGTATATCTCCTACATTCAAGCTCAGATTGCCTATGGTCGACAACAGATTGAAAATGCCAAGAAAACCATTGAACATTATGAAAATCAAGTGGCTGACTATGAGCTTCTGCTGGGTGAAAGTGTCCATTCTGGACAAAAGGGGGAGTAGATACAGATATAGCTGGAACCAGTGGAGCAAAAATGGCTGATGATGATGATGATGGCAGTAATGAAGGATAATGAGATTTTGAATTTTTTTCTCTCTTGATGGTTTTGGTCTCTCTTGATGGTTCTAGTACTTCTTACTTTAGTTGTCCTTTTATTCTCTCTGATCTTTGTCCCTCCTGATTAATGAACTATTTCGGTGTTATGATCTGAATGTTGCAACATCTAACATACAACACCTGTGTGAACTGTATTTTTTCATCAGGGGAAGGCTTAACGGTAGAATTCAGGGGGAGTCAACTAAAGTTGGCTGAGTCACTGATTTGCTAACTCAGGGGGAGCTGAGATGTATAACCATTTTTGGGTTGTTTTGTCCAGAAAGGCAAAAATGGGGAGATTAAAAGGAACTTTATTCCTTGATATAGTTTTCTTTTCTATCTTTAATATTTTGCCTTTCTAGACATGAGAATAATCTCGAAATTGACAATATGATCTCATGACTCAAAGGAGAAGAAACATGCGAGATGGACGATATAGAGCATAAAACTTTCGGAGAGACAGAGACGCATTCGTACGAAGAAAACGTTTTCTGATTGAAGCAATCTCGCGTCGTTGATAAAGTGTTGCTGTGAAGTGCTGACAACATCTGAAGACAACACCTAATCACTGTTTTGATTAGTGCGCTGATTCTTGAAGACTTTTTCACTTCTCGGTTGATGCATCATGTGTATTTTGGTTATACGGTTTGTTAGAGGTTTAGGATGCAATTTGTTACTCGCCTTAACAAGGGAGTTGTTTTATTCTTTCACTAGTATTGGTTTTTGTAAACTTACAAGTTTTTCTAGTGAATTATTTTGCCCTGAGGCACCGCACAAGTATAAACCGCACAAGTATTTTATACTTGTGCATAATTTATCTCTCGTATCTCGTATTGTTATCATTCAAGTTGCGTGTTAGTGTGTTAAACTATAATTTTCGCTGCATGTTGTCGTGGGTGTTACAACACCTGCGCACAACACCTACATTCTGATACACACAACACTCACCCTCGTCACATTCACTCTGTGAAAACGGAACTTTCAGTGTAACTTTTACCTTCATTGCAGGTGAAACTTTTCTCACAGACGACACACTCGATACCCCGCTGGATTGGATCACTGGTATGATCGATGTGCGCCTGAAGGACATCCCGAATTTAATAAGGACAACTGATCCCAACGACATCGGGCTCTATTGCTTTGGAGAAGAAGCACAGAGTAATAATTTAAGCCGAACTCGAACTCAAGCTTTAATTCGTACCGAATTCGAGCGAAAAGTTTTAAAATTTTTGAACTTCGTATCGAAGTCAAACTTGAATAAAACTAATTTGAGCCGAATTTGAACCGTCAGATTTTTGTCATATTCGATTTGGTTCGTTTACACCTTTAATTATATTTATCGAAAAATTTTAAGACATCGTCAATCAGGCAGTGCTAAACTTTTAGTTGAAGGCAACGCAAACAAATTATTAAGACAGACCAAATTCAGATTTTACATGTAATTTTTCTGTGATATATACACCGTCCCTGAAAAGAAAATCGGGTTACTCGAATAAACTACAGCCCGAGTGAAAGACACACTCTAATCATCTCATCTTTTTCAGAGCTCGGTGTACATCAAATATAGACTGCACACCAGTTTACATAGAGTTTGATATAACTTTACCATGCACGAGCTAGAACCAGCGATTAACCACGACAGTACCAATTGCCATACTTTGCGCAGCAAGAATCATCCACCACTTCCCCACAAAGAAAAGTTATTCTTGCAAAAGAAATAGCAGGCTCTGGAGATCAAATTACCGGCCAGCAACTCTAATAATGTATGTAGTTTGATATTTCAAAGGAGCTTCTCGCCAGGTCGAAAAATTAAGGTTGCTAAGTGAATTACAAGATCCAAAGGTTTATTTTGAGCACACAAGCAGGTACATGTCGAGAGGCAAATCACATTATCTAAAGAACACATAATTTGGACATGCGAAATGCATGTGTTCATTTTGAACAAATGAAGAAATGCAACTACACAAAGGAAATATATTCGAGGAAAAGAAGAATGCCTGTGAATATTTAAATAGTCCAATATTACTAGAGATACCATTTTCGAAAACTTCAAATCTACAATAGATGTTAACAGTGCTCCTCTTACTATGAAATTCAATGGCGAGATAGCTAAGTTTAATATTCAAGATATATACTTGTGATGAAACATACTATTGATGTCATCGATCACTTGTCCGAGAAAATTTAGAGTTTGTTCGTGTTACATATCATATTCGACGGATGTCTGGTAAACTGAGTCACCATCACAGAATTACCCCAAGTCGGGGACGAATGCGTATCATTGTTACATGAGGCCATCATACAACTGGGGCATGAAAAAATGTAACTAGATACAGTGATTAATTATTTTGATCGAAGAAGAATAATCGAGGAATAAATATTAGAGCGGAGAGGATTTCTGTCTGTCTTAATTTGTTGTTGCTGCTTGCTCAGATGCCACAGTTACACCTACGGGCTCTTCTGATGCCTATTCAATGTTCGTTTGTATCGAATTCCAGCCAATTAGTTCTAGGACATTTCGATGGATTTTGTGTCTGTGCTTCTTTGTTTTGTTCTTTATTATTTGAAGATACATATAGTTGTCTTTTCTGGAAAACATTACTTCCATTGGTGTCCTTGGAATCTTTTGAAGTGGTTATATTACCCCTAATTTTCTTTCGCCTCTATATATTTTGGTACAGGTTTGTTGTTGCCTTGTTGTCACCCTTGTCTTCACCTGTGCTAGCTTTGCAGTATGTTGTCTCCTCTTTCAAAAAAATGACGGGTTGAAACAAATAGGTGAATGAAAGTGGTTAGTCCAATTCGAGGATTAAAGTGTGTAGAATCAAATCCTATTTCTATGAGGACTAAAGGTGTAATGTCCCGAAAATCGAAAAGTCCACGTGTACCACATGCATGCAAATTATTAAATTTTTTTGGTATTTTATTAAATTCTTTTAAAGCATAAAATGCATGTTTATTTTATTAATTTGTGTTTAATTATTTTTATGCATTTTATGCATATTTATTTAATGATAGCATTTAATTCATGAAATTTTAAAGGTTCATGCATTAAAGATTTTTAAGTTTCATTTCGTGTTCGAACGAGGAACGGAGACCGGAGAATTTTCAAGAAAATTATTTTTATTACATGATTAATTTTTATTAATTAATATAAGATGTTTTAAAGGTATTTTTCAGGAAATGGGATTTATTGGATATTTTTATCGTTATGATTTTAATTTTTAACGGTACGTAAATTTTATTGAGTCGGGGGACTTTTCGAGGGTTCGGCTAATATTTCCAAAAATTTTACAACACGAAATATTTTTCGATAATGTGTTTGATTTAATGGGTCTATTTTTAATCTTATTAAACTTAAATATCTTTTTAAACTCTTAAATGACAATTAGATCCCATTATCTATTAATTAACTGTTTAATAAATGTCTAAGGACCCACTAAACCTAAATCTATACCCACCCGCGGACAACCCCTCTCCCCTTCTTTATTTTTACGTGTGTTTCAGCACCTCCATGGATGCACCTCTCGGCCAAGCTCCTTTCTTCAAGAGAAAATCCTCCCGGAGTCTCCCTCGTCTCGTTTTTGTTCATCAAATCATCAAGGCACGCTCGTATCCCTCATTTTCTCTCATACACGCCATAGTATACTGAAAATTATGTGTGTGTTCGAAAATTTAAGGATCCTCCTTGTGGTTATGTTTTTGTTACAATTTTGTCATGAAACTTGCATGGTTTTGAAGTTTGTTCACGTTTTCAGTATTTTTGTGCAAGGTCTGTTAATTTTGTGATGTGAGGGGGCTGTGCAGGTCGTGGATGTTGATGTCTAGGTGCTGAAGTGTCGGGGTTGTCAAGCTCGATCGGGAAATGCTCGGGTCTAGCGGGGTTATACGTTTGAGGGATATATCGAGGTGTTTGGGTGGTTAGCCGAGCATGGCTCGATCCCAGCCAAGGAGCCGACCCTTGTGGGTCTGTGACAGGGCTGGGTGAAGGCTGGAAGTTGCTGGTATTGACCCTTAAGTGGTTCGACGGGGTTAGTGCACGGTTGGACGCGGGCGGTTCGAAGGTGGAGTGGTTTGAGTTGTGGGCACGTCCGTGAGTTTGGGGGCTTAGGGCATGCTTGGGTCGGTCCAAGGGGAGGTCCGTGAGCTGGTCTTGGTCTTAGGATGGTTTAGTTCAAGGCTGGTCCAGCCCGGAGTCGAGCTAGGAAGGAAATAATCTAGCCTTGTTGGGTTAGTGTTGGAAGCAAGTGTGCTGGAAATTTCCAGCAACATTTAAGTTTGTTTCCATGGGTCATTAGTGATCTGGAACAGAGGATTTAGTGGCTGGTCAAGTGGGTTTAAGTCACGATTTATTTTTGGGAAGTTTTGGTTAAGTTTCGAGTCGATTCAGGTTAAAATCGGGACACCGATCCAAGTTTTAAAACAATTCGGTTAAGTTATAAAATGGACTCGAGTTTACGTCTAGGGATGCTTTTAAATATGTTTTGGGATATTTCAAGGAATTTGGTAAGATTTGGATCAAAATAATGAGTTTTGGATTTATCCGGGATTTAGTCGCCGCACGAAATGTTAATTACATAATTATTTGAAACGCTAGATTTAAGCTTAATTAAATTATGAAAAATTATATTTAAGCTCAAATAATTATTAGAAGTCTAAGTTTTTAATTTGGGAATTTTATGCTAAGGTTTGGTTTAATTCGGGATTAAAACGCATTAATATGTTATATTTAAAGATTAATTTAAAAGTCATCGATTTAAGCCCAATAAAAATAAGAGAAAATTATTGTAGGCTTAAATAATTATTTGGGACATGTTAGAGTCAATGGAATTAAGAAAATGTAAAAAATGTGAAATTTTACGTCTAGCGGCAAAACGAAAATTTTTGGGTTCCAGGGGCAAAATGGTCCTTTTGCACCCGTGGTGAGATTTTGGTACTGGCAGTACCCTGAGCACATTTTATCATGTTTTAAATGTTTATGCATCATGTTTACGATTTTTACGCAATTACGATAAATACGTTGCATGCTTAGTTTAAAGGAAAAATTACGTATATGCATGATTTTATTAAGTGATGAATATGATGACATGTTTTGAAGAAAGTGATTTAGTTGTGACTAATACGATGACACGATGACATGATGATATGATTGGAGATATCGTGAGGGAAAAGGCCCCAGAGGGTGCCCGTTTACGGGAGAAGGCCCCAGAGGGAGCCCGACGATCGTATTTTCATTGACATGATATGATGATATGATAGGCCAAGGCCCAGTTGACGGGTGAGAGTGTCGCTGGTGTCCCCGCCGCCCAGTACTGTGGTTACACGTAGATGGATCCATCGACTGACATGATGACATGATGATACGAAAGTCACAGCTAATGAACTGAATTCAATTAAAAAGAAAATGTATACGTATATGATGACATGAGATGACATGCTTTAATATGATATGATTTTACACGACACGTTTACGTACATAATAACAAGAGATGACATGTTTTGACACGTATATGATGATATGAGATGACATGATTTGACACGACTTGATTTTATACGACATGTTTATATTCATGTTTTTAAAGTTCATGAAAGATATGTTTACGTATATGATGATATGAGATGACATGTTTTGACATGACATGATTTTACACAACACGTTTACATTATGCTTTTAAGTTCATCAAAGATATGTTGAGTATGATATTTTTCACTGCTATTTGCTAGGTATATGTACTTGTTATTAACAATGCAGGTGTGTTGAGTCCATAGACTCACTAGGCGTGTGTGATGCAGGTGAGCTTCATGAGGAGGAGACTGGAGGTGCCGAACTCTGAGTAGGCAGACCTGGTGCGGTGACATGACCCGAGGACCACATGTTTTCCGCATTATGATTTATGAGATTGAGAGGAGATGAACATGTTCTTACGTTGATGAGTTTAAAATTTTTACTCGTTTATGTTTACGTATGATTTTGGATGAGTTTGATTATTTTAAACTGCACTATTTTTACGGTAAGATAATTACAATTATTTTAAATGTTATTTCGAAAACGTGAGCTTTTAAAAAAAAATATTTTCGCATTTTGAAAAATGAGCGAGACGTTACAAAAGGCCTCCTAGGAAGGCTTGTAAGTCATATTATATTTCATGGGAATAAACCGGTGCACGATGGAGTATTTATATATTCGGAAAATTAACCAACCAACCGTCATTTAACTAACTGCTAATTAATTACAGTTCTGATATTGGAAGAACATAGTTCTCGCGTACTGCTGAGAGCAAGCAACAATTATATTTTAAATCTCACAACTGCAATCCAATCAAAAGCAATAATTAATTTCAAGAGAAAATAAATTCATGAGAATGACGAGATTCCAGCAACAATTATATTATCAAATCTCACATCCAATCAAAAATCTCGTATCGGAAGCTCACACAACTACAGTCCAATCAAAAGCAATAATTAATTTCAACTTCCTATATGAGATTTTTGATTGAATGTGAATTTTATAATATAATTGTTGCTAGAATGGAAAAAGACGCACATTCTAGCCAACAATCATATTATCAAATCTCACGTCCAATCAAAAATCTCATATAAGAAGCTCACACAACTCCAATCCAATCAAAAACAATAATTAATTTCAAGAGAAAATAAATTCATGAAAAAGACCAATTATATTATCAAATCTCACGTTTAATAAAAAATATCATACTAAAAAAATCTCACATCCAATCAAAAACATATCGGAAGCTCACAGTTCCTGTTCTCGAAAAACAAACAATAATTATTATTTTAAAATCTCATAACAATTATATTCAATAGCAAAAAAAATTAAGGAATGTGAAGAGAAATTGTATTCTAAATCTCAAGGTGAGGACCGTGAGATCTGAAGACTGGCGGGATGGATTTGAAAAGGAAGAAGATGTGGTATAAAATAATAATAATAATAATAATAATAATAATAATAATAATATATTTTTAATAATTAATCAGAATTCTTACTAAAAGTATCTATATTTTAATTCTCCCCTCCCAGATTCTTTGGTGTAGTTAAAGGTTTTCTCGTGCAAATTCTCACCCCATTAACTTACAAGCCTTCTAGGAGACCTTCAAGGTCATGTTGAACATGAAATATAATATAACCAATGAAATGTTCACACGCCCGAATAATTTTAGTTTTAATTTCGTCCAAAAATTGAATTTCCATTATCTCAATTACAATTCAGAACAAACCCACGAAAGGAAACCAATCGATGGCTGCGAATCTTTCCAATAAATTCGCATAAATAGTTACTTGGTGAGTACGTGTTCTTACTTTTTCTTGATTTTTTGTGGGATTTTTGGGGGTTTGTTTATAAAATTACATCGATGTTGAATGGAGTTTTTGTTGAATTTTCAATCTTAAGAACCTAGAAATTTCAAATACAGCCACCTAGCAGTACTTGCTTCTCCGCCATGGTTTGCTCGGATAGCTAATTGAACCTTTTTTTCTATGATTTTGTGGAATATTTATTTGAAGAGAAGGACTTTTCAGTTTCATTGGTGTGATTCATCTGTGTGATATTATTTTGTATGTATATATATATTTTCTCGATGTCCCCTTCATATTTTAAAAATATTAGAAGCATAATGGATGAAGTAGTACCACAACTTGGTCGATGCCATTGAAGGACCGTTGCATCATGTCTCGAGACCACAACGAGTTGATATCAGACATTATTTAATAATTTAATATCGAAAACAATAAGTTTCGTATTACAATACAAATCAGATCGGTCTATTTCACAAAAAACTCGTCTTTATAACAAAAATTCCCATAAACGAAATAAAATTACGAAAACGTTTTACAACTTAATTAAAATTGAAATAATAAAACTATATAAACTTCGGATCATCATTTTCACCAGCCCCAAAATATAGATTATTCATCATCGTCTAACTGTTCTTCGTTCTTATTCGGGGAGATAGAGTAAGAGGTTAATACTTCTTTGTGATATACTTAGTAGATGAGAGCTTATCGTTCACACACACATATATATAATTCAAAAGATAAGCATGTCCAAATCAGAACATAACGAAACAAATGATGTTCAAAATCATCTTATTTTCAATGGTTAATTGATCAATCTCTAATTTTTAATGATGTAATGTTAACAGTAATTATATCCTACCACATATGGTCATAACAAAACTTTCAAACATCCTTTCAGATTTAAGGATCATATCGAAGCAAATTGAAATGACGAAATCATATATCGAATTGAAAGAATATATTACGTTGATCAAAATTTTTTAACATACACGTATACTTTAAAAGCATAACCCCACTTACAAATTCTTTAGAAAAGATTGTTGCTTGAAACTGGAAGTAAATTCTGATGCGTTTCGCCAATCACCTAACTCTATCTTGCTCGAAAATATTTGTATGATGTGCTTGCAACTTTAGAAAATTTGTGGTGTGATTTTCGAATAACTTAGAGCTCACCCCTCTTAATTTTAGCACAAAATCATACTATTATCGACTATCAATTCATTCCATAATTAACGAAAATATCTCTAACATTATCAGATCTAACATTATCATGTGTAAAGTATTCTATGAATAATAAAATATATCAAAAAATATATAAATCCAATAATAGAGATTGTGGCAGATTATTTAAATTAAAAGCACTCCATATGTCCAAATCGATCCCCCCCGCCTGCAACCTTTACTTTATTGCTGAATTTAAATAGAAGGCAGAGATTTGGACATGTGAGAGTGAATTATTTCGGCCTTTTGAAAACCATAAAATAATAAATTTTGTCGTAGTCTTCTCACTTCGACGTGGATTTTCGGGATTCTTGATTATTCAAATTAGTCCATATAACATTTATTTTTGTTAATTTTATCTCATATATGTGTTTTTAAGTAATAATCTTTCCTCAATCGGTCACGATTATAACAAGTGTTTAAAAGCAGTCTACGATAGGTGGACGAACATCCGTTGTCTACCGCCTAGATGATATTTTTTTTAACGTAAATATATAACTTTTTTTGTCTATCTACGTATTTCTCTAATAATTTAACTAAATTAGATTTAAATTTAAAATCAATTATATATTCTTTCTCTTTATACGATCACGTAAATTGATTGAAAAATATGTCAAATAAATTTTTTTAAATATATATATACAGTGAACGACCGTCTGGTGCCTTTTAGAACACTGGTTATAATTATTATAACGTATAAATTAAGTTCAGGTTAAATTATATTGTAATGTTAAATCGAATTTTATTGATAAAAAAAAGTCACCGGGTATACCGAGACGAATGCATGCATATATAGGAGGCCAGGTTTTGGTCAAGCAATACAAACAAGAAACCTTATCACATATATATGTGCATTCAGAAACCTCTCTTTTCAGACATTTTCTTTCTTGATATTTCAGAAACCACAAAATCCATCGAAATGGGTTCCATAGCAACCAAAAAGCCTCACTTGGTCGTTGTTCCATATCCTGCACAAGGCCATGTAACTCCGATGATGAGATTTGCCAAGCTTCTCCATTCCAGAGGTTTTTACATCACCTTTGTGAACACGGAATTCAATCATCGACGTTTGATCAAGTCGAAGGGACCGGATTCGGTAAAGGGTTTACCTGACTTCAAGTTCGAAACGATTCCGGATGGACTACCACCATCCGACGAATTAGATGCAACACAAGATGTACCTATGTTGTGTTACTCGACAAGAAAAACATGCTTGGAGCCGTTCAAAAAGCTCCTGTCTAGGCTTAACTCAATCCCGAACGAGCCTCCTGTCTCGTGCGTGGTATCGGATGGAGTCATGTCGTTTGGCATCCGAGCAGCACAAGAAATGGGCATTCCTGATGTCCAGCTATGGACTGCTTCTGTGTGTGCATTCATCGGATATTTGCATTATCGCGAACTCATCAAACGAGGAATTGTCCCTTTTAAAAGTAAGTGATTTTCGTAGTATCCATTCATGAGCATTTCTTGAGTCATGTGTATCTTTTCTTGATTTTAAAGCTCACTGAATATTAATATGACTAGAACTTCATCATATTCATATTTACCAGAAGAAAGACTTGTATAACTTTTAGCTTCTCTGCAGATGAAACTTTTCTCACAGACGGCACACTCGATACCCCACTTGATTGGATCACGGGTATGATCGATGTGCGCCTGAAGGACATCCCGAGTTTCATTCGGACAACTGATCCCAACGACATCATGGTCGATTTCTTAGGAGAAGAAGCGCAGAGTAACCTAAAAGCGTCTGCTATAATCTTCAACACCTTTGATGAACTCGAAAGAGAGGCCTTAGACGCGGTTGTATCGAAGTTCAACTTCCGAAACATCTACACAATAGGCCCCCTGCCCCTTCTAGACCAAAAACTCCCCGAAAGTGAAGTTAAGTCACTAAGCTCAAGCCTATGGAAGCCCGACTCGAAAGTTTTCGAGTGGCTGGACAAGCAAGAGCCAGAATCAGTCATATACGTCAACTATGGCAGCATCACGACGATGACCAGCGAACATTTTCAGGAGTTCGCGTGGGGGCTGGCAAATAGCAAACAGCCA
Source organism: Primulina tabacum (assembly GCF_025594145.1). Lineage (NCBI taxonomy): Eukaryota > Viridiplantae > Streptophyta > Magnoliopsida > Lamiales > Gesneriaceae > Primulina > Primulina tabacum. The sequence goes on along the minus strand of NC_134550.1, from coordinate 4,423,175 downwards.
TTTTTATGGATCGTTAGGTCTGATGTGGTGAAAGGAGAAAAATCAGGTGCTTTAGCTGATGATTTTCTTGGAGAAATAAAGGATCGAGGTATGTTGGTGACTTGGTGTGAGCAAGATCGGGTACTGGCTCATGGATCCGTCGGAGCGTTCTTGACTCACTGCGGATGGAATTCAACTCTTGAAAGCATATGCGGAGGTGTGCCAGTTATTTGCTGGCCGTTTTTCGCGGACCAGCAGACGAATTGCCATTATTCGTGCACGAAATGGGGGATTGGAATGGAGATCAGTTGGGACGTGAAGCGGGGCGAAGTGGAGGGCTTGGCGAGGGAGATGATGGAAGGAGAGCAAGGGAAGAAGATGAGGAAGAATGCCAAAGAATGGAAGAAAATGGCAGAAGAAGCTACTAATGTTGGAGGCTCTTCTTATATTAACTTTGATAAGCTTGTCGAAGAGGTTTTTCATCATAGAGATTGAAACTTACCAGACAAAATATCAATCTTTTGGTCTTTCACTGTGTTTTTAAGATTATAATAATAATAATATTTTTATATGGAGATGCACTCACATGTATCAATTGTTAAACAGTAAAATTAATGCAATATTTATCTACTTTATTAAATGGTATGAGATGCTACTATGAGTTCTTTAGATGTGATCAGAAAAGTTTCAAGAGATCATCAATCGGGCGGTGCTAAACATTTAGCCGGTGTCAACACAAACAAGAGACAAACCAAAATTCGAATTTTACGTCTAATTTTTCTGAGATATATATATCGTTTCCGAAAAAGAAAATCAAGTTACTCGAATAAATTACATCCCAAGTGATATAGTCAGATCACATCCGAAAGATTTGTGTTTTGGTTGCCGACCAAGACATTCTAATCATCTCGAGCTCAGTTTAGCTTTTCCATTGCGATGACTGGGTAAGTTTTTCAAGTTCATCCTCTGTATACATCAAATCTAAACTACACAATCATGATTACCCGTTTCTTCAAACACGAATATCTAACCATGTTGGTTGTGGTCCAGTTTATATAGAGTTTGATATGACTTTACCATGCACGAGCTAGCACCAGCCACTAAATTCTCTCCTGAACTCCTTTACGGTGAAACACAGGTGTTGCCTGATTATATGTACCTTATAGTGATGTTGAATCGATTGCCCCCAAACTGCATTGAACTTTTGCTATTCGGGCATAGGTAAAATCACTGAACTTGATGGAAGCATCCAAGAATAGCCTGTCATTCTGCTTCACTGACAGTCTTGAAGTTAACCATATATATAGCTACCACTGTTATGAAAGCTCCAACTAGTTGCACTGGACTGAACGTCTCATCGAGATAAAGGAAACTGCAATGGGGAGGGGGTTTCATGTGTTACCAAATGGTCCAGCTAAAGAAATAGTTAGCACATAATACACGTATAGGCACAGAACAGCAAAAACTATTACGCATAAACGACTTTTTCGCAATTTTTTCTAGTTTAAATTGTTTATATCTGGTGACATCTCTTACCCAAAAACTGATGCAAACATCGGAGTCAAAAAGGTGAGCGAGCTCAGCTTTGTCAAACTACCTAAAGTTCATAATTAGCAACCTGTCAATTCCCGCCGTTTTGTACTCTGTGTACACGGTATGAAGTATGATGCTTACCTCTTGTAGCATTGTAGAAGTACACACCATAGCTAATGGCACTTCCGAAAATGGATGTATAGAACAGTGCCAAAAGATCACCGTTTGTAAGCTTGTCATAACTCCCAAAAACAGGATCATGATTAATTATGGAGATCACAAGAAGAGGGAGACCACCAATTACCATGTGCTGCAATGAGTTTTACTCAAGTATATCACAGACTATTCTTTGACATCAATGAATGGCACAGACAGCGAAAAAGATTAATATATCAAGGTTCAACAAAATACTATCCCATAAATCAAAAGAGTCTTAACATATCATTTTAAGAGGTTTAAGATCAGAAGATCAGTTTTAGGACCCTAAAATCACCGCCTTAAAGAATATTGAACCAAGTCTAATGCAACATCCCCTTCGAAAGAGAATAATTGCCAACGATGGATGATATTCTCACAAGTGGTAAGAAGATGCTAGCATTAAGAGTTCATTTTCAGTAGAACTCGAGTTAAGTGCTCCTTCCTTTTCACCTACTCCATTCTCCTCTTTTTAATCACTTTCCTTCTCTGTTATGCATAAACCACTAGTTTGCAATAAGCTTATAATGTAAATTTGCTTCAGGTGTCATGAGTGCACCAAACTTGCAGTAAGATGATAAAGGCTGATTGAGCACGTGAAAAAATAACTCGAGAACCAATACGCGTATATCTCTCCCTCTTCCTATTACTTTACCGAAAACTGTTTAGTGTTTTCAGACTCGTTCAAACTCTCTTACCCATCCAGTAGCCATAATAGGATCGGAGTACTTGGAGACCCAGCGAACCATGACAGTACCAATTGCCATACTTTGAGCAGCAAGAAGCATCCACCATTCCCCACTCCCCCACAAAGAAAAGTTATTATTGTCCAAAGAAATAGCAGGCACCTGTACAGTCGACAGAATCGGTAGATCAAAACACCAGCAATTCTAATAATGCAAGTAGCTTGATATTTCAGAGGAGCTTCCTGCCAGGTCGGAAATATTAAGGTTGCCAAGTGAATTACAAGATCCAAAGGTTTATTTTCAGCAGACATTCAGGTAAATGTCGAGAGGCAAATTACATTATCTAAATAACACATAAATTGGACATGCAAAATGCCTGTGTTCATTTAAAATAAATCAAGAAATGACTAGAACAGTATTAAGCGGCTTTACAGCAACAAAATTCGGGTACTGAAAAGCCTATTAGATTTTACTGACAAAAAATAGTAAATAATGGAGATTGGAGAACATCTAATACATGCCATAGATATTCATTCACCAAAGTTTCATGTCAATATGACAAGATATTAGTGTCCACCAATAGACTCCAGGTTCAGTTGCACCAAACTAAACTAACCGAGTCAAGAATGGGAAAATCCAAAAATTACAAAAATCCAGAACTTAAGCTATCAACTTTAATACCTCAAGAAGTAAAAGCCCAATGACACCAAGCACAAGTCCAACAGCTCCAACAGGCTCCATTGACTCACCAAAAAATAAGGATGCAAGGATAGCTACAGTTAGAGGTTGAGAATCAATTATCACCTGCAGCATAATGTTGAAAATATGGATCAAATTTCGGTTCACGTGTCTCAATTTCTGTTTTGTAACCAACGGAACAAAGTTTCCAAGCACTATACACAAACAAAATATGAAGTATAGTGAAGTAATTGCACAAGCAAAATAGTAAAACTTGAAATTTATTGGCTCTATTTACAATATTTAAGATAACACCAAATCATTGAATAGGAACTCAAATAGGGAAATATGCCTGCATAGATGCTCGTGAGCCCACAAACAGTATGGAATATGACCATGATCTTAACCATGAGAACCATGAAATCATCACAGGGTTCATATTTTTTATCCTAATGCATTGCCTACTTATTTTCCTTCTATCCAACAAGCGAAGAAAAAGACTTCATTTGGACAAGTATTTTAAAAATGTTTATAGCGTTCTATAAGTGGAAAAAACTTAAACATGCTTGAATAAGATTTTAGTAAAACGTTTTTAATTTTTTTTTTTTAAAGTGTTATCCAGTTATAGTTTTTAAAGAACAACTAAGATTTTTTTTTTGATTTTTTTTTATGTTTTTAAATGCAAGTTAAACGATAATTAAAAAGTTTTTATAGAATAGTTGTCCACACCTTCTTAATTATTATTAACTATATACATGTTTCTTAAAATAATTGCCCAAACATGGATAAGATTAGGGAGAAAAGTCTATCATGATTTGGTTATGTGAAGAGGAGACCGAACACGACCTCAATCCGACATATCTTAGATTGACATGTAACATGTTAATGGAAAGAGTACAAGGAAAGCTAGAACATCGAAAACTTAGATAAATGTGGTTAAGTAGGATTTCATAGACATTGATTTAAAAGATGACACGTGAGAAAATCGCTTAGTTTGAAGAACTAATATCCATGTAGCCGACCCGCAACTAGTGAGAATGTGCTATGATGATAATGATGATGATGAATTGTCCAACACATTTTCATCTCTAAAAAAAGATTTTATAAAATAGTAGTCCAAATACATATTTATTCTCAAAACAACTTTTAAAACATTTTATAAATTTTTTGTAAAAATACACTTTTATAGAAACGTTTTATCAATACTTGTCTAAATGGAGCAAAAAATACGTAAAGTTGTAATACACTCTGAATAAAAACCAGAAACCAGACCCTTATTTGTTCTTCTACTCTACCATCATCCTTCGTGATCACAGCCAATTGATGTTATGCATGGTTTAATCCTTTCCTTCATTTCTTCTACTTGAGACCTTAATATTACCTGGACAAAAGTTTTCAAAACTCAGGACTTAAAGAATCATCTCAAGGGTATCGAAATGCTCTGCTTCACACGCTCACCTTATACAAACTAGTTTAAATTGTCTCTGAATACACTAAAACCTGAATCGTATAATTCCAATCACAACCCCCTTTTGTCCTTCCCCTGAATCTAAATCTGCAATTGCTGTTCACTGGTTCTTTCTTTTCATAACTAAATAATTGGTGACCCAGAGATCCACCTCTGATGACAATAGATAACTTGAGACAGTAAAGTACAACTGAATGTAGAACGAAATCAACCAAGAATTCGGGGGATGATAAGAATATAGAAATATATCTATTCATACAAACTAAACTATCCTCATTTCATTTTCAAGGGTCCACATTGAATTCAAGAAATGATTACTGTGAGTATGATGATGGTTTTACATAATTAGGACGAGTTTAGCAAACTCACACTACCCAAACCAGCTGTTGTCTTCTCCAATCCTTCAGCAAGAAAACCCTGCTCACAATCAGTGAAAGTAGAAAGAAAAAAAAGACCCATTACACACTTTCAAGGATACAAAAAGATTCAAATGGCAAAGGAGGACCTGAAAACAGGAAGCATCAACGAGAGCAAATGCTGAGATAGAGAGCCAAGCTCTGAACCCAGAAGGAAAACCCCGTCCACGAAAAGCCGCAAAGGCGATCAACAAGAAGCCGGATGGAATCAGCCGAAAAGCCGACACGAAGAAAGGCCCAGTCTTGGGCAGAACTTCTTTCATCGCCACCATGGCCGTGCCCCAGAAGAAGAAGGGTGATATCAGAAGCCCAAATTCCCATGCCGCCCGCACCACTTCGAATAAAGAAGACGTCGGCCCCACCAACTCCTCCTTCCCACCTCCCGGAAAATCGTCCGTAGGACTGATGACACACTCAACGTCCAATCCAGTGCCTATACATTCAACTTCAGAAGATTTGGATGGATTAATCTCAAGTTCTGATTCCGTCACCTTACTCCTGACTCTGAAACGTGGGCAAACGGGTTCGGTTAAAGGGTAGTTGAGTATCTGGGAAGAAGTGAAGTGCAATCTCCTGATAGTATTCCGAGTTGATGGGGCAGAAGTGAGGATAATAGGGAAAGCGATGGTGGGAACAGTACCGATTGCGCACGAAGTGGTGGTTGAAGAAGAAGTGCAGGAACACCACCTCCATTCCATCTTCGGAATTCTATTGTCTTGCACTGTACGAAGCAGGAAAAAGTTCCGAAATTGTACGAGTAGAGCACCACTGCTTCATACAAGATTGAGTATTTTATTTTCTATGGTCGTCGAGTGTTTTAGCTAGAAGATGTTCTAATTACTCTTATTATTATTTTTTCTTACTGGAGGAATGATTTGTTATAGTTATGGACGTTAATTTGGGTGGGTACGAGTCAAATTTACATATGATTGTATTAAAAAATTAAGTAGGTAATTTGTGAGACGGTTTCATGAATTTTTATCTGGGAGACGGATCAACCTACCGATATTCACAATAAAAAGTAATAATTTTTAGTATAAAAAATAATATTTTTTTATGGTTGATCCAAATAAGAGATCTGTATCACAAAAAATACGACTTGTGAGAGCGTCTTATACAAATTTTTATCATATATTTTGGGTATGAATTGTGGGAACTGAGGAGGGAATGAGTTATACATGTACACGATTATCTCTAAAAATGTTAATAAAATCTATATTAAAAATAATTATAGGCGACAAAATAAATTTGCGAAGGTACATTAGTGAGCCTCGTGGAATCCACATTACCACTCTAACCGCAGTCTTCCTCCACCGTTGGTTGCCAACGCCACCACCGCTGACACAAGGCCGCACCCAAAGCTTTTGTGAGAAGACAGCAATGGGGCTGGCTCAACTCGCTTCTCGAGCCCTCCTCCGATCGACCCGATTCACATCCAAACCCTATATCCTTCGCACCATCGTCTCCACACCAGACCGCCACAACTCCGAAGCTTCCGCAGCCGCCGCAGAACCAGATCTACCTCCTAGAACTCCTGTTGGGGGCGCCCGAGTCCACTTCTCCAATCCGGATGACGCAATTGAGGTGTTTGTCGATGGATACCCGGTCAAGATTCCAAAGGGAATGACGGTGCTGCAGGCCTGCGAGATCGCTGGGGTTGACATACCGAGGTTTTGCTACCACAGTCGGCTTTCAATCGCCGGAAATTGTCGTATGTGCCTTGTCGAGGTCGAGAAGTCGCCCAAGCCAGTGGCTTCGTGTGCCATGCCTGCTCTTCCCGGTACTGTGATTTGCTATCATATCAAAATTTCCTGGTTTCTTGAAATTCTTAGTAAAAAATTTACGAGTTGGGTTGTGGGAAATAGATTATTCGTGCTAAATGTGGTGTTGAGGCTTTCTATTTGTTTAAATGTTTGCTGTTGAACGTGAACCAAACTAGCTCGATAAATTTATTTACTTTAGAGTTTGATGCGATCAGCTTGAATTACGATTGAATTTATTGATTCTTAGTTTTGGATGCAAATATGTGGTAATTTGTTTGGTTTGTAGTCGTTGTAGCTTAACTATGGCATAATTTTGGGTGCTTAATGATTTTACTCCTTTCTACTTTTTATAAGAAGTTTTTCTTTCATAAAATACTTGGGTTAGCTTCATCTTCTTAATTTAAACTTCATTTAGTATTAAAATGTTAGTTACTGCTGCGTTGCTTATCCATTTAGGTTTGCTGAAGTCTGAACCTGCTCCAGGTTGAATTAGAAGTTTTTTATCTGTGTCAGGTTGCCCACCCCTGTTTTGCCTTTTTTTATTCAGTCTGTATAAGTTATTTCCCTTTGGATTTGTTTCGAGCTGGTATTAGTTTCAATAAGCTCCGCTATAACCAAATATCTTAGTGTATGTCAGTGAGTGATAGTTCACCAGTAACAACTGCACCATCCACAGTCGTCTAAAAAATCAACTCTCTCAAGGTATCAATTACAACCTTTAGTATTCTGGATGGGTTTAGGCTAGTTTATAATTGTATGCCGATTTTACCTACAGTGAGGTTGATAAATAATTTCATCTGTGCTGTGACCAAACTCGACATTGCCTGAATAATTAGTGGTTGTCCCCTGTTTGTTATATTTTTTCTTTGGTAACGTTTTTTGTCTGAACATTTAATTATCCCTCTGCAGTTCTGTAAAGCAAGCAAAACAGGTTTTGGTTTGGGCTTTTGTTGTTTATTTTTTATTCTTCCCTGTGAAGCACTGTTGAATTGATCTTGTGCACAAGGTTGCTTTCCAATCTTACTTTTTCTATGCCTTTATCCAAATTCTGTTGACAGGAATGAAGATTAAGACCGATACACCTATTGCGAAAAAGGCAAGAGAAGGGGTGATGGAGTTTCTGTTGATGAACCATCCACTAGACTGCCCAATTTGTGATCAGGGCGGAGAGTGTGATCTTCAGGATCAGTCTATGGCTTTTGGTTCTGATCGAGGTCGTTTTACAGAAACAAAGAGATCTGTAGTAGATAAGAACCTTGGCCCACTGGTTAAGACAGTCATGACTCGATGTATCCAATGCACAAGGTTCAAATCTCTATTTCTTGTGCTTTATTTTTTCATTTGTGATTTTATGTCTTCAGTTGGAGATACACATGCAATCACGGTTCTTTTCTTCTCTGTATATAAAATTATAACTCGTTGAACTAGGCCAAAGATTCAAATGTAGTTCTGAATACTATGCTTTTTCTAACTCTTCCAGTCATGTAATGGACCTAATGGTTCATTTAATATCTTTCGGAAACAAAGAACCCCCGATGAAAATCAAACTCTTGTTTGTTTAACTTGTCACCTATACCTTTAAACAGATATTTTAGAGTTACTTTTACAGTCTAAATAATTTTGAAGAATATATTTGGAAAGGATTTTAAATATTAATTTGACATGTATGCGAATAAGTTTGTTTACCAGTGGTATGAAAAATGTGAAACAACGTAATACCTGGTTGAGTTGGTGAGAATTTAATTTGGCAATAATCATGTTTGAATAGTTGATTTAAATGCAAATTGATAAAATAATTGCAAAATTCGGAGGAAAAAAAAGAAGCAATTCTCAAAGATTTGTGTCGAAATTTTTGTTGAGCTTTTGAGTGGTTAGTGGAGATTGGAGAAATTTTTACTCAGAAGTTTATTTTTTAAAGCTCATCAAGTTTAGGGTTATCTAAAAAATAGATTCGACTGAACAGAACATCAATGCTGGCTTTTTAAATATCCTCATCTTTTTTCTACTCTTTGCATATATGCTTTAGTTTCTTTATGAATATTTACGATCAGTATTGATGGCATGCAATCTTATGTCGTGTGGATGTGCTCTAGGTGTGTAAGGTTTGCAACAGAAGTAGCTGGTGTTCAAGATCTTGGAATGCTGGGTCGCGGTAGTGGAGAAGAGATTGGAACTTACGTTGAGAAGCTAATGACAAGTGAGCTGTCAGGGAACGTGATCGATATTTGTCCAGTAGGAGCCCTGACCTCAAAACCTTTTGCCTTTAAAGCTCGTAATTGGGAGTTGAGAGGAACAGAGAGCATTGATGTCTCAGACGCAGTTGGTTCAAATATTCGTATTGATAGCAGAGGTCCTGAGGTTATGCGCATTCTGCCACGATTGAATGAGGTATTTTGGGCTTTATGAGCCATATTATGGTTGCATCGTACCCCTTATCTATAAGAGATCTTTTGTTATGCATCACCTGTATATGGATGGGTTCTTGTCGGCTTTATGAACGCTCTTTCTTTGTTTTCTTTTAAGTAACAAAGCTGCTTAACCTTATAAGATGCATAGCATAGATTCTGGTTTCAATTGATTATCTTATCAAAACCTATAATTAATTACAACCAGCTTGGTTAAAAGCATCCTAATAATCATGCTTAGCTGTGTAATTGTATTTAATTGTTTTTTAAGCACTAATTCATTAGGTTTAATGACTTACTCTTTGCAATTACTTTATCTAATTATTAAATTTAAATAGCATATTGATTACATTGCATATTGTTCTTAATTTTATTGAGATGACAATTCTCACCGGATGCAAACTTACCTTTGTTTAATTTTAAGGCTCAGTTGTATCTGAATTGTATACAAAATTGTGCTTTTGGTGGATAGGGACAGCCTAGGTGGGACATATAGACATCTAAAAAGCTTGTGCTACACAACTTATTATATCTAACTTTGTCTCTACTGGTGTTAGTGTAATGGCTGATTTGATTTTCATTCTACGTGATTCTTGTACTTTTTGCCATAAGTCTTTATTTCGGTTTTGCGTTGCAGCGTTATGCCTTTCGAATCGTATGTTGACCATTTTTTGCAGTCTTAAACAGTTAAACTCACGGATTTGTTTTTCTGAAACTTGAGTTTGTTTGTTACTGGCTACGTGTTTGTAGGACATCAATGAGGAGTGGATCTCGGACAAGACACGCTTCTTTTATGATGGTTTGAAGAGGCAAAGGCTAAGTGACCCCATGGTTCGTGGAGCCGATGGACAGTTTAAGGTTGTGAGCTGGCATGATGCGCTTGCTGTGGTTGCAGAAGTAATTCACCAAGTTAAACCTGAGGAAATCGTTGGGGTTGCTGGTAAGCTGTCTGATGCCGAATCCATGATGGCACTAAAGGATTTCTTAAACAAGATGGGATCAAATAACATTTGGTGTGAAGGGAATGGCTCAAATCCAAATGCTGACCTGCGAGCTGGATATATTATGAACACTAGCATCAGTGGGTTGGAGAAAGCGGATGTTTTCCTTTTAGTCGGCACACAGGTAAATATTTTATTTATGGTTTAACACTATGGAGAACTTTACATTAAGATATCTTGTGTTTTATACAACTTTTTTTTATCATTTGTGTTTGATACAACTTGGTCAAGCATGGTCGTTGCACTTTTTTTTTAATTCATCCACATGGAAAAATTATCTGATTTTGGTGAACAATCATCTATAGGTATGGAAGTACCTAAGCGTTGGTCCACAAAGTCTCATCTATCTATTACTATTACTAAGTGTAAGCCTATTAGAACGAAAAATGGTGTCGTGGTCTGGTATTTTGTTTTCTTCTTCTTTTTTTTATAATGTTTTTTAATTTTACAATTTCAATTTGCAGTTTAGTCCCTCATTAGTTTTTAGAATTATGATATTATCCCTATTTGAATATAAATCAAATTGTTTATAAAAACTACACAAGCATGCAACGTGTTCGTCGGTGTATTTTTTTTAATTATGCAGGAGGACTTCTCCATTAATGATTTGCTGAAAGTTTCAAAAGTTTTGTGGTGAAAAATCCCCACAATTGCTTGGTTTTAATTTTTTCTTTATTAGTTGATTGAATTCCTTAAAGTTGGTATTTGAATTGATGGATTTGAATCTAAGAATTTCATTTATATAATAACAAATCTATCTCTTCGCTTGGATAAATCCATTTCACAATATATTTTAAATACACAACTAGTTATTTTTTGAATGATTGTGGATTTGAAATTCATTTCAATATGGATCGATTTGAAATCATTCTTTTAAATAATTTGTCAATCAAATCTTCCAATCATAACGCAACCTACGTTGCATTTGGATTGATTTGGATGAAGATATCCGATTTGAGGAATGAGTTTCAAATGACATCCATCATAGGTGTAAACTCTTGAAATTGCATAATTTAATATGGAGTGGATTTTTTAAATTTAATTGAATTTTGTCCATCCAAGGAAGTCAAGGAATCTGAAATTCAATGGATTTGACATCCATAATCTCAAATACATCAATCCAAGCACAAGCTTATGGTACACTTGGATTGAGGATTTGAAGCTATGAATCTGAAATCCATTTGTTTGTTCGGATGAATTTATATTTGGTGAATTTCATATCCTCGTCTTTGTTAATTTATGTAGATCTATTGGTAAATGTGATGGATTTGAAATGCATGAAGAAGTGCATCCTTAGGGTGCACTTGGATTGAAAGATTTGAAGTTGTGGATTTCATATCCATTTGATTGCTGGGAAGATTTTATGTTGAATGTATTTCAAATCCACCCATCTATCAAATTTTGTAGATGTAAAGGTGATTGTGATGTATTTAAAATACACTCAGTCGTTCTTCAAACCAGTCCAAAATCAAATAATTCCATCTAAGTGTGGCCTTAAATTTTGTCGATCCAAACAAGGAAATGAATTTAAAATCTATCATTTTAAATTCATCAATACAACCTAATTGAATTTGCAAAAAAATAAGAAAACCCTGTTAAGTAACCTTGAGTTTTTTATGGAGTAGTACCCAAAAATGATAAATTAGTTATTAATGCATTGGTCCTTTCTTTTTTGCCTATTCTATTTTTCAAGGACTGACTTGTTGATCACAATGTAACAAAAGTAAAAGTTGAAATTTTAGGACTGCGATTTATTAGCTTATATCAAATGTTAGAAATTGCTGAAAAGAGGTTTTAACTAATTGAGCTTTCTGTTTAAAGTTGATTGAACAGTTTGCACAATCAATTGTGTACTGATTCGACAAAATGTTTTTGTAATCAGTGTTTTTTTTAAAAAAAAATAGGGATTTGTTGACAATGTAACCAAAGTAAAAGTTGAATTTTTAGACTTCGATTTATTAGCTTATATCAAATGTTAGAAATTGCTGAAAGAGGTTTTAACTAACTGGGATTTTGTGTTTAGGGTTGAATTCGACAAAATGTTTTCTTTGATTCAGGTTTTGTTTAAAATAGGGATGTGATGATCTCTGTCTTCCATACTCTTAGATGCCACTCCTTTCCTTCGTCTTGTTACAAAATCAATTAATATTTCAGATATTGTGTTACATTTTGTAAACCTATAGTTTACACTGTTCATTGTGCTTGATTGCTTATGAAATATTACAAAATAAGTGATCTTAAGACCAAGAAGCCTTATTTTTCTCCATTGGTACTCTGCTTTGTTTCTTATTCCATGAAATTTTAATATGCTCTTCTTGTATCTTAAGATCTCATGCACGTATGTTCAAGTCTACTGTAGTCGTGTACCATAATCATGTGCACATTTTGGACTTCTGACCCGGACAACTTTTTTTCCATGTTACTGTTTTTGAGTCATGATTTATTTCAGTTTTAGTTTTAAAGTACATACAATCAGGGGGTAAAACAAAATCGACATGGTGCTCGGCTTTTTATGTGTCAGGTTTCAAGGAGGTGGTACGTGAAATAAAAACTCAACGGTGGTACATGAAATAAATAAACTAAAGTTAACATCCAATAGCAACATGGATGGTTTTAATTGTCATCTACTTGAAGAGCATCGTGAATTTTTTGTTTGTTTAGTACAACTTGGAGTAGTCGCCAAAGGCTTACTCTATATGATAAGAGAAAGAGAGGGGGTAGAGGGGGTGGGTTTGCGCATCGCGATACGTTCTATATTCATGAAAGTAGTGTATCTTTATCTAAAATGGTCAAGCGTTCTCAATTATCTCAGTTCGTTGCATCTTGTAATTTTCAGAATCGCTCCTGTTCTCTTTATTTTCGTTTTTATATAAATGTGGATCTTTTAGCATTTGCATGCATTTAGAAGAGTCAATTTTTATTTTGTGGATTTTTTTGCACTGTCGATTTTATGCGAGTCAATGAAATTTTTGACGAATTATTTGGGTATTTTATCAGTCTTCTATGCTAATGATTTTGAATTGTCAGCCAAGGGTCGAAGCCGCAATGGTCAATGCAAGGATACGGAAAACTGTTCGAGCAACCAATGCCAAGGTTGGTTATGTTGGCCCTCCAGCTGATCTCAACTATGATAACCAGCATCTTGGCACAGGGCCCGAGACACTTACTGAACTTGCTGAGGGACGCCATCCATTTTCTTCTATTCTATCAACCGCTAAGAATCCTGCCATCATAGTTGGAGCAGGTATCTTTGAGAGGAAGGATAAAGACGCAATTTTCTCTGTTATTGATACCATTGCAAAAAAAACAAATGCAGTTACTCCTGAATGGAACGGTCTTAATACGCTGCTGCTTAATGCCGCCCAAGCCGCCGCACTAGACCTTGGACTTGTACCCGAATCCGACAAAAGCATTGAATCTGCCAAGTTTCTCTACTTAATGGGTGCTGATGATACTAACTTGGAGAAACTCCCTACTGATGCCTTCGTGGTTTACCAAGGTCACCATGGCGACAAGAGTGTGTATCGGGCCAATTTAATTTTACCAGCATCGGCTTTTAGTGAGAAAGAAGGGACGTATGCTAACACAGAAGGGTGTGCTCAAACAACTGTACCTGCAGTCCCTACGGTTGGTGATTCCAGGGACGATTGGAGAATTATTCGAGCATTATCAGAGGTGGCAGGTGTTCGGTTACCTTATGATACACTCGGTGCTATTAGGACCCGAATAGGAACTGTGGCACCGAATCTCTTGCAAGTTGATGAGAGAGTGGCTGCAACGTATTCGACTTCTACCTTGAGACCTGAGGTGAAGGAGAAGGTGGATAAGGCCCCGTTTGAAACTTCTGTCGAGAATTTCTATATGACAGATTCGATTTCCAGGGCGTCGAAGATCATGGCGCAATGCAGTGCGCTGTTGAGGAAGTGATAAATTATTCCATGACGATTAATAAAGCGCCCCGTTACTTCCCTTTGGGTAAGGTTTTAGTGTTCATTCCGGACCAAGAACAGGGGAATGAAAATCTGTAACTCTTTTTTCTGTGGTGCCATTGTTATGTGTTCACTCATAAATGGCAAGAAGACGACTTTAGCCTATGTTGGTGTATACCTTTCTTTTGGTAAACTTGAAACCCAGAAAATACTTGGGCTTTTTTGAGTTCAAACAGCTGCAGCTGTCTTTTGTTTATAAAATATCAGTCGGTTCAAGACATTTTTTTCCCTTTGAAAAAAACTTGCTCTTCTTTTTTTCCTCCCACCCCTCAGAGTATAGTGGGTCATACCGTAATCTGGTAATGTTTGGCGAGAAAGGGTTGCCTTGCAAATGAAGATAAATGGTACTAAAGAAACATTGTCTTAGAATTTAGACGTATTTAAACATTGAAAACCTTAAAAAAGGTACGCAAGTGAAACAAATCAAGAGGTTGCACGTAACTCAGGTGGGAAGGTCAAATAAAAAAAAATGGTCCCGGTTTTAGTGTGACAAAACAAAGAACATCAGCCCCAACAATCTTCAGCTCTGTCATCCGATCTCATGTAGCATCAACATGACACAACACAAGCAGCTCGAGAAAAGCAAATAACCTTCGAACTCCGAAAGGAATTAAAGCCAATCCATCTCAAAAGCATTTAATGAAGAAGCTTACCATTTCTGGCTACGCTTGGCTACTTTGGATTGGACACAGAAGAAGAGAGACCTTATAAGGATCTCTCTTCGAACTTACGTAACAATATTTTCTCTCATTAAAACGACATTTTTTTGTAGCAGTACTATTGGTCAAATGACTCAAAAACTTCAATTGAACTTGACTGAATTTAGCTTGTATAAACGTAATTTTAAAAACAAAAAATGATATTTTTTTTTGTTTTTATTTGAGAGATTCTTTATATAATAGTATAGATATAAATATTTTTTTTCTTTGGAATAATATGTAATGTAGAAATCACCCCTGTATGTATGTGTATCTGTAATCTTAAAAAAAAAAAAAAACCAAAATATTATATTGTAATCTCAATTTTTCTATAAAAAATCTCAATTCTTATAAATATCATATAAATTTATTAAATTTAATAAATTTATTACTTATCCTTAAAAATTTATTTTCATAAATTTATATACCTTATCTTATATCTAGGTCTATAACTAACATATGTTATTAAAATTTTTATACGACATATATCCTGATCCTAACAAACGGAGATCTTAACAAACTAAAGAAGACCAAGTTTTGATGTCTCATCCTTGCCACTAGAGTAAGACATCTTTGGCACTAATATATGTTTCAATTTTAAAAATTTTTAAATTTATAAAAAATATTTAATTATCTGTTATCTTTATTTTAAAAAAATTTAGATGGCCATTTTACAAAAAAACGCACTAATGTTATGTTGTACTATTTACATTATATATTTTCAAATGTAATATATATCACACATTAATAGATAATTATGCCAATATATTTTTGCATAAATATCATCCTTCATCTTTTTAGTATAAAAATATTTCTTGAAAAACAAAACCAAACAAACCATACATTCTTTCAGCACAATGCCCAAAATCAGTCCAGAAAATATTTTTCCCACAATATTGCAAATAAATACACGTATTATAAATCAATACTCCAAAAACCTCGGACAAACAGAACCAAGATTCACCAAAGTTTTCCAAAGGTTAAGGATCTAAAATAAAACCATCCTATCCACTTTATTATTAATAATAATATCAGAAATATTTTATTAAACTGACTGAATCAAGAAACAAACAAGCACTATAATGCCCGTAGAAGCTCAAGGCTTTCCGAGAATGGTGGTCTCTGCAATCATAGAGGTGACAACATATGGATCCATGTTTGAAGCAGGCCTCCTGTCCTCAAAGTAACCCTTGCCTTCTCTCTCGGTGTCTCGGCCAACACGAACTGACGCACCTCGGTTAGCAACCCCCTACAAGCAGAAACATTCCAAACGAAATGTATTCAATAAGTTTAACGTTGTTCATGAAGAAGACTTCGATGTTTGAAACTAGCATTGTCAAGATTCAAGGGATTGAAAATAATGCATGAGCTGCTGGTTATTTAGACGATGAAATAAGGTTTTTTTTCCTATATAATAGAGAGTAAAGATCTAATTTTTTACCCATTTGAAGGTCTTGATGTCAGCGGTTTCGTGTTTTCCAGTTAGACGACGCTCATTGCCTTCACCGTAGGCAGCGATATGCTCTTTGTGCTTGAGTTCAAGCTTCCCGATAGCTTTCTTAATGACTTCGTAACCTCCTTCCTTCCTCATGGACTTCGTGCTAAAAGAATGTTAAATGAGAGAATGCGATTGGTGATATAGTCGAATATAATGCTCTCGCGAAATCGTCTAGGAATTCAAATGACTGCGGTACCTGTAGTTTGTGTGAGCACCAGCCCCATTCCAGTCACCCTTTTGTAAAAAACAGCAAATAATCAATAAGGGCGAGAAAAGACTCGATAAATCATAAAAAGATGGAAAATGATAGTGTGCATTATAGAACACCCGAAAATGTATTTTCCCCTATCACCAACTGTTTTGGGTGATGCATTTAATTTTTTTTACGCCAGGTTACCGAGAAAAGTTAAATAAAACGAAAGTATGAAGGTTTACCTGGATAGGCTTGGGATCGAATGAGACAACCACCCCAGCAATCTCGGCAATCCTCTGCCAACAGTAAATGAACATTTCAAAAATTCATTTCACTTTCTAATTTAGTACACGAGCACGCGACGAAAGTCACCTCTAGTATGTAACGAGACATCCACACTTCGTCACCAGACGAGATGCCAACAGACGGTCCTACTTGGTATTCCCACTAAAATTGATAGCATGATTTAGAATTTCAATTGTTAGGCCGAAAAAATATAACAGAAGACATTAATTATCTCATCATGAACAGAAGCTAGACGCAGCCAACTCTACCTGGCCAGGCATCACTTCACCATTGATGCCACTTATATTGATTCCAGCATAAAGGCAAGCCTTGTAATGTGCATCAACAATGTCACGTCCAAAAGCTTTGTCAGCTCCAATACCGCAATAATATGGACCCTACATTGATAATGCGTCAATACTTGATATATGTAAATATAAATCAATAAAGGAATCCCGAAAGAAAACACAAAGAAAATGTTGGATCTAGGATAATAATTACCTGAGGTCCAGGATAACCACCAGTCGGCCATCCAAGAGGCCATTTAACTTCCTTTTGCAAAAGGGTGTATTCTTGTTCAATACCGTACCTATCAAAAATAAAATTTTGAACAATCAACAAGCCAATAAATGAGTTGATATATTCTGCAACAGAATTGGAGATACGCTACCATGGCTCTTCGGCTTGAACTTCAGGGTTGCTGAAAATCTTGGCAGCGCTATGTCTCTTGTTTGTTGGAATTGGATCACCAGCCGGAGTGTAAGCATCACACATTACCTGTGAGAGACAAAAATATTTTAAATTTCGCAACAAATCTTGAAGCCAATAAGATTTGAAATATATAATAAGTATTAACGACTCAACTCACCAATATGTTATTACCCCTCCTGAATGGATCTTTGAAGATTGCTTGAGGACTGTTATATTGCATTATAACACGTAATGATTAATATTTACATCTTTCATAAAGAGAAAAGTAAACAACATAATCGAAATACTTACTATATGATTACTTCACTGTCTTCTCCGGGAGCTTGGCCAGTGCTGGATCCGTCATAGTTCCACTTGGGAAGCTTTGAAGCATCCTTTATGGTTCCAGAAATAGTCTGAGAAGAAAAAAAATAGGCCCAATTATATTGTAACTCAAATACATTCAGAGAACATGTACAAGAACTTTCAGCTAAGGAATTACTTACCCTGGCTTTACTCCTAAGGTCCATACCAGAGCCACCAATCCTGCCAAATATATATTTAACACAGGTTTGAGTAATCTATAATCAATGGATAAACAAGATTTCAGAAAAAAGGGTCCTTAAAGAGAAATCAATGTGGAGTATTATATATAACAAAACCACTGAATGGAGAGCACCATGAATTTAAATGAAATAGGACAAAAAACAAAATAAATAGTCACAAAACAGATTGGGATGATGCTAGATTCCCTCGTACATAAGCTACAGTTGAATTCCTTACAAAAATACGACAAAAATTGAGGGAATTATAGTAACACACATTTTCCTCCAGATTAACAAGAAAAACAGGTAGCTTGGTTGAAACTCATTCAGAATTGATCGCGCATAGTTAATAGATACAGAAGGTGCAGTAAGGCTTATAAATATTGACAGCCTAGGCGCAAGGCAAGGTGTGTGCTTTATTGAACTGAAGTGCCGTAAAGGATGATTATGATAAAATCTAAATATTTAAAGAAAATTTCATCAAACATAAACAAAATATATAACTCACAAACTATTAAACGCCAATGAAACAAATATTTGTTAGTCTGCAATAAAATATTAGTGACTGATATAATATATTTCATCTTTAACTATCCTCACAGGTACAGGGGAGACTTTAAAGTACGCCAGGACCAAGGCTTTTAAGATTAAGGGACTTTCCATACTACACGTGGAACATACACAACACTATATTCCCTAGGCTACACATGATTTCCCGTGATCCCACGATCCCACCATGGTTTCGGGATCCAATGGGGATGACCACCGGATGTGATATACCCAATGAAACATAAGTTAGACCCATGGATGAGCCTGCTAAGCATTCAAGATACAGTTAAGAAATTTAAGATCACTGAAAATCGTATATTTCCCATCTCAAGAATGGATAAGCATAAATAACAGAAACAAATACTAGTGGAAGTCAAAAAATAATATGTTAGATCCGCAGTCACCATCAGTTTATATATGTATATCTAAACAAACCATCGAATAGCCAGTTACCATCGTTTGATTGATGGATGAAATTTATTCAACATTTAATATATAGCAAAATCAGATATTGAAACAATATTAAATATATACGATAGGCAAATCACGGATCTCCTTTCATTGGTTAAAACCAAGAAAACATAACAAAAAAGCCACTGGCTTTCCATAAAAACTATCGAAAAACAGATCGTAAAGGAAACAACATGATACAGAAAATAACAGACTCATTTCACAATGATCCAAATCATGTGAACCTCGAAACACAGATAAACAAAAAAGACAACATAAAAACAGATCCAAATCCAGAACCCACAAGCATAGTCCAGCACAAATCTCGTTCCAACAAAAGCAGAGCAAGAAAAGTTACAGAAATGTCAAGAAAGACAGCATCCCGCTGGAAAAGACTCACCAGACATATTCGGCAATGATCTTATCAGTGGTTTCTGAGAGGTTGAGATTGATTAGATCTGAAAGCAACGCCATTTTCAGAGTCTTCCTCTACCTTTACTTTTCTCTCTCTCTTTCTCGGTGAATGAATAAATGATTGAACTGGTTTGCGGATTAAGTGTATTTCTTTTATAGTGGGAGATCTGAGGGTTGATGACATATGAGACACACGAACTCTGACATTATCAAAGCCAACCTTTTTATTAAAATCTAAATTTATTGTTTTTTTATGAAAAACTTAAATTAATCAATTTTTCAGTATCATATTGACATTTTTCAATATCAGATCATATTTTTGGTTGATGAAATGTTAGCATAAAAGTAATACCCAACACTATATTCGAATCCAATAATTTAGCTTATTTTTTGGTGTCAGAATGCACATGCACTCAAATGAAATAAGATTAAAAATCAACAAAACGATAAAATTATATGACTAATATATAATTTTGACAAATTAAATGATATGTCGAGTTAAGTCAGGTAGGATATCCATCGTACAAAATTAATCTGTGAGACGATCACATAAAAATTTTTGTATAAGGTTTACTGCAAATGCTCAAAAAATATTTACAAAAACTCTTATGAGACGCTCAGGAACTAATTTTGTGATAGAGGTCGTCAACACGATCCGATTAATGAAAAAACATTACTTTGATCAAATATATCAGTTAGCAGTAAGTAAGTTAGTAAGCAATTAGCAATTAGTTAGAAAGCGATATTAGTATTAGAGCTACTAATATACAAGAAAAATAGCTTTTGTATTCATTCGTTTATTTTCCAGATTACATTCAATATATCAAAGAACTCTCGGTTCGAGAGATTCAATAGCTTCACGTAATATGGTATCAGAGCTTCCGCATAAATCCTTCAATTTCTTTCATATCGTCCCAAATTCTTGAGCTAACGATTCGATGGCTCCCGGAAACACATCTGAAGTTCCTCGCACGCATGCTTCATCCGCCATTGATGATCCCCTGAGTCCCTACTTCCTGCATCACTCGGATAATCCAGGGCTCACACTGGTATCACAATCGCTTACCGGAGACAATTACCCGTCCTGGAGTAGAGCAATGAAGATTGCGCTTTCAGTCAAGAACAAGTTCGGTTTCGTTGATGGAACGATCGTCAAGCCTCCTGAGGTAGATTCAAATCTTCTCAATTTCTGGACTAGAAACAATAATATTGTAATATCTTGGATTCTGAATTCGGTATCTAAAGATATTTCGGCAAGTATTCTTTTCTCGGAGTCTGCTGCACACATTTGGGAAGATCTCAAAGAAAGATTTCAGCAAAGTAATGGACCAAGAATTTTTCAATTAAGGCGTGATTTAATCAATCTGCGTCAAGAACAACAATCCGTGAGTGTCTATTTCACGAAACTTAAAGCGATTTGGGAAGAATTGAATAACTTTCGTCCACTTTGTAGTTGTGGAAGATGCACTTGTGAAGGAGTTAGGAAAATGGATGCATACTCCCAGATGGATTACGTCATGACTTTTCTCATGGGTCTTAATGAATCTTTTGCTCAAATTCGCAGTCAAATTTTAATACTTGATCCCCTTCCTCCCATCAATCGTGTGTTCTCGCTGGTTGTTCAAGAAGAACGTCAGAGAGCAATTGGCTCACATCCTTCAGTCCATAATCATGCAGGGGACATGGCATTTGCTCTCAAAACTGATCGGCCACAACGACAGTCTCATGAACGAGGGCCCTCGAGGTTCGTTCGAGAAAGGCCATTCTGTACTAAGTGCAACATCAATGGACATACAATAGACACATGTTATAAAATCCATGGGTACCCACCAGGATTCAAGTTCAGAGGAAACACCATTAATCGGCCAAATGTGTTCAATGCAAATCAAGTGTCTGATTCACACAATTCCTCTGCTAGTACAGATGATGGTCCAAATCAGAATTTGTTTCAGAGTTTCAACACAAAGCAATTAAATCAGTTAAAGCTAATGTTTGACCAACATCTTTCTTCGGTTGATCAGAAGCACAGTCACCCCAATGAGCCAAGCAATGCTCCCACCACAGGTATATGTTTATCTACATATGCTCCTAATGATTTAGTCTCTTCATCATATTGGATTATTGATTCCGGAGCATCCCGACACATATGTTCCCATGCGTACTGGTTTAATTCACTCAAACCAGCTGGTGGTTCCATAATTACCCTACCCAATCACACAACCATTGAGGTTAAGTTTTGTGGTGATATTGAACTTGGTGAAGGTCTCATTCTTAAGGACGTTATGTTTGTACCAGATTTCAAGTTCAATCTTTTATCTGTCAGTGCACTCCTTGCTACTGCCAAATCAATGATCACCTTTTATCATGATTCATTCGTTATTCAGGAAGCATTAACGACGAAGACGATTGGCAAGGGTAGGAAACTAGAAGGGCTCTATGTGCTTGATACAAATTCAATCCATCAACATTGTTCTGTCAATCAAATATCAGCTGAAATGTGGCATAGCCGGCTTGGGCATCCTTCGGTTAATGTCATGAATACACTAAAAGATCAATTACTGTGTAATATGCAAAATTTAGATAGATGTAAATCTTGCTACATTTGTCCATTAGCAAAACAAAAGAGACTTGCGTTTATATCACACCATAATATAGCTGCTTCTTCCTTTGATCTTGTGCATTGTGATATTTGGGGTCCATATAATGTTCCAACCATACATAATCAAAGATATTTCTTAACCTTGGTGGATGACTGCACACGGTTTACATGGATATTTCTCCTTCAATACAAGTCAGATGCACTCAAGGTTGTCTCAAAGTTTTGCATTATGGTTGAAACTCAATTTCTCAAGAAAATTAAAGCATTTCGCACTGATAATGCAAAAGAGCTTGAGTTTACCGAATTATTTCTTGAAAGAGGCATCATACATCAGTTTTCGTGTGTACAAACACCTCAACAAAATTCCGTAGTCGAAAGGAAGCATCAACATCTATTAAATGTTGCTCGAGCTCTATTATTTCAGTCCCATGTGGGGGTTAATCTATGGGGCGAATGTATCATGACAGCAACTTACTTAATCAATCGGGTACCATCTCCCACAAATCAAAACAAGTCTCCCTATGAACTACTATATCAGAAGTCGTTTGACTACTCATCTTTAAGAAATTTTGGTTGTTTAGCTTTTGCTTCTACTCTGGCTGCTCATCGGGACAAGCTATCACCTCGTGCTCGGGCTTGTGTTTTCTTAGGATATCCTGCTGGTATTAAAGGGTACAAGTTACTTGATATCAAAAGTCATGAAATTTTTATTTCCCGGGATGTTATATTTCATGAAACCACATTCCCTTTTCTGTCCACTAACACAAATATCAACATTGATCCATTTGATGATGTGGTTCTGCCATTGTCTCATGATACATCAAATCTCGACACCTTGGTTCCTTCCATGGTCGAGGATCCACAATTACTTGAGTCCATCAATCATTCTTCGCCCATGGATCAAGCTACTACTCAACCAGTGTCAGTTCCTCTTCGAACTTCATCCAGAAACACACAGCCTCCATCATATCTTCGTGATTATCATTGCAATCTGATGCAGTCCAGCAACCTAATGCAGTCCAGCAGTTCTATCACCTCTGAAGCTGTATATCCCTTGAGCTCTTGCCTTTCTTATGAATCTTTGTCTCATTCTTATCGCAATCTTGTCCTCAATGTGTCTTCACAATTTGAGCCACAATTCTTTCATCAAGCTGTCGGTTTTCCTCAGTGGCGAGCAGCCATGCGTGATGAACTAGAAGCTATGGAGTCTAATCACACATGGTTAGTTGTCCCATTACCACATGGCAAACATTCCATCGGTTGTCGATGGGTTTTTAAGATTAAATACGCATCTAACGGGTTGATTAACAGACACAAGGCTCGCCTTGTAGCCAAAGGATATACACAACAGGAAGGTATTGACTTCTTTGAAACTTTTTCCCCTGTGGCAAAGCTAGCAACCGTCAAAGTGTTGTTAGCACTAGCTGCAAGTCAGAGTTGGAAAATTGCCCAATTGGATGTGAACAACGCATTTCTCAATGGTGATTTGTTGGAGGAAGTTTACATGGATTTGCCACTTGGCTACAATACACAAGTTTCACATACCGATTCATCCCAAAAACTTGTATGTAAGCTTCACAAATCAATTTACGGTCTTCGTCAAGCTTCTAGGCAGTGGTACTCTAAGTTTTCTACGGCGCTGCTTCAATCTGGATTCACACAATCTCAATCTGATCACACTCTGTTCACCAAAGGCACAGGCCACTCTTTTGTGGCACTTCTTGTATACGTAGATGACATCATAATTACAGGTCCATCCTCAAGTATCATTCACTCATTAAAGGTGCTTCTCCAAGAACATTTTAAACTCAAGGATTTGGGTTCAGTTAAAGTACTTTCTTGGTCTTGAAATCGCTCGGTCACAGCACGGCATTTGTCTATCACAACGACATTATGCCTTAAAGCTATTAGAGGACACAGGATTTTTGGCCAGTAAGCTAGTTTCCACACCAATGGAACCACGACTTCGGCTAAACAATACTGATGGTGAGCTACTAGAGGATATTTCACAATACCGTAGGCTCATTGGACGGCTTCTCTATCTCACACTATCACGGCCAGACATTACATTTGCGGTTCACAAGCTTAGTCAATATGTTGCTAAGCCTCGCACGACTCATTTACATGCTGTGCATCACATTTTGCGCTACCTAAAATCAGCCCCTGGTCAAGGCATTTTCTTCCCAACTTCATCTTCCACTCAGCTGAGAGCCTTCTCTGACGCTGATTGGGCCGCCTGTCCTGACACGAGGAAGTCAGTCACAGGATTTTGTATCTTTCTTGGTGATGCTTTAATCTCCTGGAAGGCAAAGAAGCAAGCCACCGTTTCCAGGTCTTCTACCGAAGCTGAATACAGAGCATTGGCTAGCACCACCAGTGAAATCTCGTGGCTTATTCAATTGCTTCGTGATTTTCACATTTCGCCACCGTCACCAGCAATCTTGTTCTGTGACAGTCAGTCGGCAATACACATTGCCACTAATCCAGTGTTTCACGAACGAACAAAGCATATAGAAATCGATTGTCACTTTATTCGAGGACGAATCCTAGATGGATCTATCAAGTTACTGCCAGTTAGATCGAATTCTCAACTCGCGGACATGTTCACAAAGCCATTGTCGTCTCCCACATTATCCACTTTACTCTCCAAGATGTCCATCACTAACATTTATGGCACATCTTGAGGGGGGTGTATCAAATATATCAGTTAGCAGTAAGTAAGTTAGTAAGCAATTAGCAATTAGTTAGAAAGCGGTTATTAGTATTAGAGCTATTAATATACAAGAAAATAGCTTTTGTATTCATTCGTTTATTTTCCAGATTACATTCAATATATCAAAGAACTCTCGGTTCGAGAGATTCAATAGCTTCACGTAATAACTTTTTATGTTAAAATTATTTCAATATTTTTGTTTGAGAATTTATTTTATTTTATTTCTGATAAAAACTTGGTATTAGGAAATGGGTATTTTGGGAAACTTTTGGCATATTTTAAAGATAATAGTTAATTTAAGGATGTCTCGCTTAATAATATTGTATAAATGAATAATAAATTTTTTTAAAAAAAATTTAGGACAGTTTTCGACTTATAAATACTGATTAGGTGCACTTTTTAAAAATAATAATAATAAAAATATTTATGTGAAATAAAACAATAAATCAACAAACAGATACGAGGTGGGTTTGTTGTCATGTTGAGATATTTGCTGCTCGTGGCTGACTTTGCCAAGGGAAAGGAATCCAAGGTTGGATTTTGTCACATGAATGTTTTACACGCAAATTACAACATATAATAATAATTTATTATTATTATTATTATTATAAATAATTTTTAATTTATACTCTTTTTAAAATAAGAGTGGAACTTTAAGAACAATGCGGGTACGTATTTTAGGAAAAGGAAAAAGACTTCACCAAACAGAATATTATTATTTTTCAAAAAATTAATATATTTTGTGGTAATTGAATGAAAGCAAGATAACATTAATATATTCTTGTAATTGTATTAAGCATTAAAAAATTTGTACCATATCAAATAAAATGATCAAATGCAAGACCAAACATTTTGGACACACAAAATAAAAATATTTTAAATTTTAATACAATTTGCGTATGCAAACGAGTATAAAATGTATATTTAGATGACTCACCGTACATAAAAATCTCTAACAGGAAGAAGGCTCGATTCGATCTCAAGTGATAACGAAACATCATAGTTTTTGTTTGTGTTATTGTATGTTTTCTTTAGAAAATTATGATAAAAACAAAAATAAAATAAATTCGTTTCACAAACTTTCTGTTTTTATTTGGAAGAAAAAATCTTTCAATTTTAGGGGACAGAGAATTCGTCAAACCCTGAATTTTTCAATGTAGAAATAATAGCCCACGTAAATATTTTACCCAAATATATTTTTTATTTTTTTTATTTCAATTGATTTATACAATAGGATGTTGTGAAAAAAGTAAACAAAGCATTGTTAAAAGGATAATTAATTAAAGTTTTCCATCATGGAAAATCTACTAAAGGTTATTTGTTTTTCAGAAAAACATTTGAACTATCTTGAATATATATATATAATCTAAATTTGCATTTAAATTAGGAAATATGTTTCAATTGTTGGTGAAGCAAATTGACATTTTACCTAAACTTTAGTGTAGAAGGTGGGTGACACGTGGAAACCCGAATGTAGTTCATCTTCGGATTCTGTTTCTTTATTTGAAATAAAGATTATGCAAGGAAAAAGGCCAAAAGAAAGGTTGGTTTTTTTCCCCGTGTTTTGGATGGTTTTAATTAGTCAGCCGACACCCCTAATTGAAATCTCTGGATATTGGGTTAAGTTTATTATTTACAACTTTGGAAAAATTATATTTTTTGTCTCATGTTTTATGTTTTGTAATTGCCAAATCAGCATTATGTTGGTGTCACACTGTCAAATCAGAAAACGGACCGAACTTGAAAAAAAAACCAAAGAAAACATATTGAGATTGAAATTTGTATATAGATGACCAAAATCATATAGAAAATTTGTATATAGAAAATTGAAAAAATTTCTATTTGATATGGTGTTCGGCTTAATAAGAAAATTTTCTTATTCGATGGAAACAAAATATAATATATGATATTTTGATGATGTGTGTTTGTATCTTACGTATTTATGCTATATCATTGTTGAAATTTATGATATAACTTAACTCGAACAATATACAATTCATTCATAGTTATTCGACGTTCCTGAACAGACATGTTGGGATGTAATAATTGTTCATGTTAGGAGAATGATCGACATGTGAAATTTTATGTCGTATGATTTAAAATATCATACTTGTGTAATGGGTAACAGAGACAAGATCATATATTCGATGTCCATGAATATCAAGGAGTAAAAGTGGAAAAAAATGTCGAACTTTTTATATACTCAGCTCCGTATCGAAAAATACCGAATTTTCGGTACGGTATGATATCAATACCGAAATTTTCATTACGATAGCAATATGTAATTTGAAAATTTTCGTTATATACTGAACTATCGAAACAATATATATAAATTAATATATATAATATCTTTAAACAATAAAGTTCAATTTTTTAAAAAAAATATAAAATATTTTTCAATATAAAACTGTATATATCAATGCCACATCCGAAATCTCAGTATACCGCAACATTTGGTATAATCAAAATAAAAATTTTTAATATCATAATTTTCGATACGATATACGGTATTCATTTTTCAATACGATACGATATACCACCAGGTATCAAGAGTACAATTATTAGAAAGCATATTCTTGATGTAAAATAATTGCTCATGTTACGAGAGTGATCAACACATGACAATATGATTGATGTACGATTCGAAAGATTGAAGTTACACTGGTGTGCTCCACGTAATTTGTTCCGTATATGTGTGTGTCTGTGTGTGAAGGGGCAAGATTTTTTAGCTACCCACACTTTTTTCTATAATTATTTTATTTTGTTAATTATACAAATAGTGTGTGTGTGTGTGTGTGTGTGTGAAAAGAGGTTAGGTGGGGGTAAGTGCAAAGATTTTTGAGCCGCCCCCCACTTTTTTAAATTATTATTATAAAGTTTTTTATATAAAAATATTAAATTGTAAGATATAAAAACAAATCTTCTCCCAAAAAATTTATATAACCGTATTACTTGACCCAAAATATCGTTCTTTTCCTCCCAAATCCAAAATTCCCAAATGTCTTCTCAAACAATTTCGGATTTCTTCTTATTTCTTTGCTCTGTGTGCGCGCGCGCGCAGATTGTGGAATTTTGATTTTAAAAAACCCGTGAGGTGACATCTTTCTTTCATTATTATTTTTATTCCGTGAACTTTAAAGCTAAATATATGATGTTGAAAAGGAGATTACTCAAATATTTAACATTGATTTCATTATTTATGAGTTTCAAACAAGTTAAATATTGTTATTAATATTAGTTTATTAGTAAATAATAAGCACAATACTTGTATTTTTTTATTAGTAAATATAAATATTAAGCACCGTATTTGTATTTTAAATTTTTGTAATTAATAACTGTTTGGAAAAACAAAATCGTTCCCACCTTAGCAAAATCGTTCCCACCTTAACAAAATCGTCTAGTTCCTTCTCTGCAAATTAGAAGTGAATGAATGGAAGTTACTAATGCAAAAAAAATAGGCATCAAACTCGGTCTAATAATTTTAAATTTAAATATATTTCGAATTAAAAACTCTCCTTCCTCCGTCCTCACTCCTCCATTTTTTTTTATTGCTTTAGGAATTGTTAGCTTATATGCGATAATATTCAATTTCTCATCCCTATTGTTCGAGTGATTTTCCGGTTCGATCATTTTTGTTTCTCATGTGTCAAAACGATGTCTAAACTTGTATAATTCGACTCGATAAAGTAATCGACGAGGACAATGGTGTATTTGAATTGACGAATTTGAGGATATGATATCACAAGACTAATTCTGCCTTTAAATTGGCCAATCCAAATCTATGATCTATTTCTCTTCCTCCAAAAGATCTAATCACCTCCCACTGTCTTCCTCGGACCATATTGTGGAAATCCAAATGTTCCACAATCGACCAATCCGATGAAAGGGAATAACACTATCGACCAATCCGATGAAAGGGAATAAATTAGGTAAGTGGATCATCAAATTTAGAGAATGTCAAAAAACTTTATCAGATCAATTTCTATAAATTTAGGAACTCTATTTGTAAATTTCATTTTTTTATATAAATGTTATGCCCTATTTATCCTATTGAAGTTGTACATACGTTTCATTTTTTTTTTCCTTTGGTTAATTAGCTTTTGTGAGAAAAGAA